>NW_027316167.1:36844165-37026665 GCF_026437365.1 Eucyclogobius newberryi
CTACTTGCCCAGCAAAAAGGGTTCGAATAGCTCTTGCACTTTTATCGAAACTCACAAACAACTGTTCATGGGCTGAAAAGGCTTTTGGAGCAATAAAAACTTAAAAACTGCTATAACTCAAAAATGCAATAAGATAAGTTCAAACTTTAAAAGACATGTTGTGCAGATGTACAAGCCCCTCTTGCACAGAAAGTATGGCTTAGATATCTCTTGTAGTTTCTTCAGAACACACAAATTATCTGAAAATGCTTTTGAAGCAATAGACACAAAAACAGCTATAAATCCAAAACCTAATATGATAGACTCAAACTTTAAACTATATATTGTGTAGATTTACAGGTCCTACTTGCCCAGCAAAAAGGGTTCGAATAGCTCTTGCGCTTTTATCGAAACTCACAAACAACTGTTCATGGGCTGAAAAGGCTTTTGGAGCAATAAAAACTTAAAAACTGCTATAACTCAAAAATGCAATAAGATAGGTTCAAACTTTAAAAGACATGTTGTGCAGATGTACAAGCCCCTCTTGCACAGAAAGTATGGCTTAGATATCTCTTGTAGTTTCTTCAGAACACACAAATTATCTGAAAATGCTTTTGAAGCAATAGACACAAAAACAGCTATAAATCCAAAACCTAATATGATAGACTCAAACTTTAAACTATATATTGTGTAGATTTACAGGTCCTACTTGCCCAGCAAAAAGGGTTCGAATAGCTCTTGCACTTTTTTCGAAACTCACAAACAACTGTTCATGGGCTGAAAAGGCTTTTGGAGCAATAAAAACTTAAAAACTGCTATAACTCAAAAATGCAATAAGATAGGTTCAAACTTTAAAAGACATGTTGTGCAGATGTACAAGCCCCTCTTGCACAGAAAGTATGGCTTAGATATCTCTTGTAGTTTCTTCAGAACACACAAATTATCTGAAAATGCTTTTGAAGCAATAGACACAAAAACAGCTATAAATCCAAAACCTAATATGATAGACTCAAACTTTAAACTATATATTGTGTAGATTTACAGGTCCTACTTGCCCAGCAAAAAGGGTTCGAATAGCTCTTTCGTTTTTATCGAAACTCACAAACAACTGTTCTTGGGCTGAAAATGCTTTTGGAGCAATAAAAACTTAAAAACTGCTATAACTCAAAAATGCAATAAGATAGGTTCAAACTTTAAAAGACATGTTGTGCAGATGTACAAGCCCCTCTTGCACAGAAAGTATGGCTTAGATATCTCTTGTAGTTTCTTCAGAACACACACATTATCTGAAAATGCTTTTGAAGCAATAGACACAAAAACAGCTATAAATCCAAAACCTAATATGATAGACTCAAACTTTAAACTATATATTGTGTAGATTTACAGGTCCTACTTGCCCAGCAAAAAGGGTTCGAATAGCTCTTGCACTTTTTTCGAAACTCACAAACAACTGTTCATGGGCTGAAAAGGCTTTTGGAGCAATAAAAACTTAAAAACTGCTATAACTCAAAAATGCAATAAGATAGGTTCAAACTTTAAAAGACATGTTGTGCAGATGTACAAGCCCCTCTTGCACAGAAAGTATGGCTTAGATATCTCTTGTAGTTTCTTCAGAACACACAAATTATCTGAAAATGCTTTTGAAGAAATAGACACAAAAACAGCTATAAATCCAAAACCTAATATGATAGACTCAAACTTTAAACTATATATTGTGTAGATTTACAGGTCCTACTTGCCCAGCAAAAAGGGTTCGAATAGCTCTTGCACTTTTTTCGAAACTCACAAACAACTGTTCATGGGCTGAAAAGGCTTTTGGAGCAATAAAAACTTAAAAACTGCTATAACTCAAAAATGCAATAAGATAGGTTCAAACTTTAAAAGACATGTTGTGCAGATGTACAAGCCCCTCTTGCACAGAAAGTATGGCTTAGATATCTCTTGTAGTTTCTTCAGAACACACAAATTATCTGAAAATGCTTTTGAAGCAATAGACACAAAAACAGCTATAAATCCAAAACCTAATATGATAGACTCAAACTTTAAACTATATATTGTGTAGATTTACAGGTCCTACTTGCCCAGCAAAAAGGGTTCGAATAGCTCTTGCACTTTTATCGAAACTCACAAACAACTGTTCATGGGCTGAAAAGGCTTTTGGAGCAATAAAAACTTAAAAACTGCTATAACTCAAAAATGCAATAAGATAAGTTCAAACTTTAAAAGACATGTTGTGCAGATGTACAAGCCCCTCTTGCACAGAAAGTATGGCTTAGATATCTCTTGTAGTTTCTTCAGAACACACAAATTATCTGAAAATGCTTTTGAAGCAATAGACACAAAAACAGCTATAAATCCAAAACCTAATATGATAGACTCAAACTTTAAACTATATATTGTGTAGATTTACAGGTCCTACTTGCCCAGCAAAAAGGGTTCGAATAGCTCTTGCGCTTTTATCGAAACTCACAAACAACTGTTCATGGGCTGAAAAGGCTTTTGGAGCAATAAAAACTTAAAAACTGCTATAACTCAAAAATGCAATAAGATAGGTTCAAACTTTAAAAGACATGTTGTGCAGATGTACAAGCCCCTCTTGCACAGAAAGTATGGCTTAGATATCTCTTGTAGTTTCTTCAGAACACACAAATTATCTGAAAATGCTTTTGAAGCAATAGACACAAAAACAGCTATTAATCCAAAACCTAATATGATAGACTCAAACTTTAAACTATATATTGTGTAGATTTACAGGTCCTACTTGCCCAGCAAAAAGGGTTCGAATAGCTCTTGCACTTTTTTCGAAACTCACAAACAACTGTTCATGGGCTGAAAAGGCTTTTGGAGCAATAAAAACTTAAAAACTGCTATAACTCAAAAATGCAATAAGATAGGTTCAAACTTTAAAAGACATGTTGTGCAGATGTACAAGCCCCTCTTGCACAGAAAGTATGGCTTAGATATCTCTTGTAGTTTCTTCAGAACACACAAATTATCTGAAAATGCTTTTGAAGCAATAGACACAAAAACAGCTATAAATCCAAAACCTAATATGATAGACTCAAACTTTAAACTATATATTGTGTAGATTTACAGGTCCTACTTGCCCAGCAAAAAGGGTTCGAATAGCTCTTTCGTTTTTATCGAAACTCACAAACAACTGTTCTTGGGCTGAAAATGCTTTTGGAGCAATAAAAACTTAAAAACTGCTATAACTCAAAAATACAATAAGATAGGTTCAAACTTTAAAAGACATGTTGTGCAGATGTACAAGCCCCTCTTGCACAGAAAGTATGGCTTAGATATCTCTTGTAGTTTCTTCAGAACACACACATTATCTGAAAATGCTTTTGAAGCAATAGACACAAAAACAGCTATAAATCCAAAACCTAATATGATAGACTCAAACTTTAAACTATATATTGTGTAGATTTACAGGTCCTACTTGCCCAGCAAAAAGGGTTCGAATAGCTCTTGCGCTTTTATCGAAACTCACAAACAACTGTTCATGGGCTGAAAAGGCTTTTGGAGCAATAAAAACTTAAAAACTGCTATAACTCAAAAATGCAATAAGATAGGTTCAAACTTTAAAAGACATGTTGTGCAGATGTACAAGCCCCTCTTGCACAGAAAGTATGGCTTAGATATCTCTTGTAGTTTCTTCAGAACACACAAATTATCTGAAAATGCTTTTGAAGCAATAGACACAAAAACAGCTATAAATCCAAAACCTAATATGATAGACTCAAACTTTAAACTATATATTGTTTAGATTTACAGGTCCTACTTGCCCAGCAAAAAGGGTTCGAATAGCTCTTGCACTTTTTTCGAAACTCACAAACAACTGTTCATGGGCTGAAAAGGCTTTTGGAGCAATAAAAACTTAAAAAACTGCTATAACTCAAAAATGCAATAAGATAAGTTCAAACTTTAAAAAACATGTTGTGCAGATGTACAAGCCCCTCTTGCACAGAAAGTATGGCTTAGATATCTCTTGTAGTTTCTTCAGAACACACAAATTATCTGAAAATGCTTTTGAAGCAATAGACACAAAAACAGCTATAAATCCAAAACCTAATATGATAGACTCAAACTTTAAACTATATATTGTTTAGATTTACAGGTCCTACTTGCCCAGCAAAAAGGGTTCGAATAGCTCTTGCACTTTTTTCGAAACTCACAAACAACTGTTCATGGGCTGAAAAGGCTTTTGGAGCAATACAAACTTAAAAACTGCTATAACTCAAAAATGCAATAAGATAGGTTCAAACTTTAAAAGACATGTTGTGCAGATGTACAAGCCCCTCTTGCACAGAAAGTATGGCTTAGATATCTCTTGTAGTTTCTTCAGAACACACAAATTATCTGAAAATGCTTTTGAAGCAATAGACACAAAAACAGCTATAAATCCAAAACCTAATATGATAGACTCAAACTTTAAACTATATATTGTGTAGATTTACAGGTCCTACTTGCCCAGCAAAAAGGGTTCGAATAGCTCTTGCACTTTTTTCGAAACTCACAAACAACTGTTCATGGGCTGAAAAGGCTTTTGGAGCAATAAAAACTTAAAAACTGCTATAACTCAAAAATGCAATAAGATAGGTTCAAACTTTAAAAGACATGTTGTGCAGATGTACAAGCCCCTCTTGCACAGAAAGTATGGCTTAGATATCTCTTGTAGTTTCTTCAGAACACACAAATTATCTGAAAATGCTTTTGAAGCAATAGACACAAAAACAGCTATAAATCCAAAACCTAATATGATAGACTCAAACTTTAAACTATATATTGTGTAGATTTACAGGTCCTACTTGCCCAGCAAAAAGGGTTCGAATAGCTCTTGCACTTTTTTCGAAACTCACAAACAACTGTTCATGGGCTGAAAAGGCTTTTGGAGCAATAAAAACTTAAAAACTGCTATAACTCAAAAATGCAATAAGATAGGTTCAAACTTTAAAAGACATGTTGTGCAGATGTACAAGCCCCTCTTGCACAGAAAGTATGGCTTAGATATCTCTTGTAGTTTCTTCAGAACACACAAATTATCTGAAAATGCTTTTGAAGCAATAGACACAAAAACAGCTATAAATCCAAAACCTAATATGATAGACTCAAACTTTAAACTATATATTGTTTAGATTTACAGGTCCTACTTGCCCAGCAAAAAGGGTTCGAATAGCTCTTGCACTTTTTTCGAAACTCACAAACAACTGTTCATGGGCTGAAAAGGCTTTTGGAGCAATACAAACTTAAAAACTGCTATAACTCAAAAATGCAATAAGATAGGTTCAAACTTTAAAAGACATGTTGTGCAGATGTACAAGCCCCTCTTGCACAGAAAGTATGGCTTAGATATCTCTTGTAGTTTCTTCAGAACACACAAATTATCTGAAAATGCTTTTGAAGCAATAGACACAAAAACAGCTATAAATCCAAAACCTAATATGATAGACTCAAACTTTAAACTATATATTGTGTAGATTTACAGGTCCTACTTGCCCAGCAAAAAGGGTTCGAATAGCTCTTGCACTTTTTTCGAAACTCACAAACAACTGTTCATGGGCTGAAAAGGCTTTTGGAGCAATAAAAACTTAAAAACTGCTATAACTCAAAAATGCAATAAGATAGGTTCAAACTTTAAAAGACATGTTGTGCAGATGTACAAGCCCCTCTTGCACAGAAAGTATGGCTTAGATATCTCTTGTAGTTTCTTCAGAACACACAAATTATCTGAAAATGCTTTTGAAGCAATAGACACAAAAACAGCTATAAATCCAAAACCTAATATGATAGACTCAAACTTTAAACTATATATTGTGTAGATTTACAGGTCCTACTTGCCCAGCAAAAAGGGTTCGAATAGCTCTTGCACTTTTATCGAAACTCACAAACAACTGTTCATGGGCTGAAAAGGCTTTTGGAGCAATAAAAACTTAAAAACTGCTATAACTCAAAAATGCAATAAGATAAGTTCAAACTTTAAAAGACATGTTGTGCAGATGTACAAGCCCCTCTTGCACAGAAAGTATGGCTTAGATATCTCTTGTAGTTTCTTCAGAACACACAAATTATCTGAAAATGCTTTTGAAGCAATAGACACAAAAACAGCTATAAATCCAAAACCTAATATGATAGACTCAAACTTTAAACTATATATTGTGTAGATTTACAGGTCCTACTTGCCCAGCAAAAAGGGTTCGAATAGCTCTTGCGCTTTTATCGAAACTCACAAACAACTGTTCATGGGCTGAAAAGGCTTTTGGAGCAATAAAAACTTAAAAACTGCTATAACTCAAAAATGCAATAAGATAGGTTCAAACTTTAAAAGACATGTTGTGCAGATGTACAAGCCCCTCTTGCACAGAAAGTATGGCTTAGATATCTCTTGTAGTTTCTTCAGAACACACAAATTATCTGAAAATGCTTTTGAAGCAATAGACACAAAAACAGCTATAAATCCAAAACCTAATATGATAGACTCAAACTTTAAACTATATATTGTGTAGATTTACAGGTCCTACTTGCCCAGCAAAAAGGGTTCGAATAGCTCTTGCACTTTTTTCGAAACTCACAAACAACTGTTCATGGGCTGAAAAGGCTTTTGGAGCAATAAAAACTTAAAAACTGCTATAACTCAAAAATGCAATAAGATAGGTTCAAACTTTAAAAGACATGTTGTGCAGATGTACAAGCCCCTCTTGCACAGAAAGTATGGCTTAGATATCTCTTGTAGTTTCTTCAGAACACACAAATTATCTGAAAATGCTTTTGAAGCAATAGACACAAAAACAGCTATAAATCCAAAACCTAATATGATAGACTCAAACTTTAAACTATATATTGTGTAGATTTACAGGTCCTACTTGCCCAGCAAAAAGGGTTCGAATAGCTCTTTCGTTTTTATCGAAACTCACAAACAACTGTTCTTGGGCTGAAAATGCTTTTGGAGCAATAAAAACTTAAAAACTGCTATAACTCAAAAATGCAATAAGATAGGTTCAAACTTTAAAAGACATGTTGTGCAGATGTACAAGCCCCTCTTGCACAGAAAGTATGGCTTAGATATCTCTTGTAGTTTCTTCAGAACACACACATTATCTGAAAATGCTTTTGAAGCAATAGACACAAAAACAGCTATAAATCCAAAACCTAATATGATAGACTCAAACTTTAAACTATATATTGTGTAGATTTACAGGTCCTACTTGCCCAGCAAAAAGGGTTCGAATAGCTCTTGCACTTTTTTCGAAACTCACAAACAACTGTTCATGGGCTGAAAAGGCTTTTGGAGCAATAAAAACTTAAAAACTGCTATAACTCAAAAATGCAATAAGATAGGTTCAAACTTTAAAAGACATGTTGTGCAGATGTACAAGCCCCTCTTGCACAGAAAGTATGGCTTAGATATCTCTTGTAGTTTCTTCAGAACACACAAATTATCTGAAAATGCTTTTGAAGAAATAGACACAAAAACAGCTATAAATCCAAAACCTAATATGATAGACTCAAACTTTAAACTATATATTGTGTAGATTTACAGGTCCTACTTGCCCAGCAAAAAGGGTTCGAATAGCTCTTGCACTTTTTTCGAAACTCACAAACAACTGTTCATGGGCTGAAAAGGCTTTTGGAGCAATAAAAACTTAAAAACTGCTATAACTCAAAAATGCAATAAGATAGGTTCAAACTTTAAAAGACATGTTGTGCAGATGTACAAGCCCCTCTTGCACAGAAAGTATGGCTTAGATATCTCTTGTAGTTTCTTCAGAACACACAAATTATCTGAAAATGCTTTTGAAGCAATAGACACAAAAACAGCTATAAATCCAAAACCTAATATGATAGACTCAAACTTTAAACTATATATTGTGTAGATTTACAGGTCCTACTTGCCCAGCAAAAAGGGTTCGAATAGCTCTTGCACTTTTATCGAAACTCACAAACAACTGTTCATGGGCTGAAAAGGCTTTTGGAGCAATAAAAACTTAAAAACTGCTATAACTCAAAAATGCAATAAGATAAGTTCAAACTTTAAAAGACATGTTGTGCAGATGTACAAGCCCCTCTTGCACAGAAAGTATGGCTTAGATATCTCTTGTAGTTTCTTCAGAACACACAAATTATCTGAAAATGCTTTTGAAGCAATAGACACAAAAACAGCTATAAATCCAAAACCTAATATGATAGACTCAAACTTTAAACTATATAGTGTGTAGATTTACAGGTCCTACTTGCCCAGCAAAAAGGGTTCGAATAGCTCTTGCGCTTTTATCGAAACTCACAAACAACTGTTCATGGGCTGAAAAGGCTTTTGGAGCAATAAAAACTTAAAAACTGCTATAACTCAAAAATGCAATAAGATAGGTTCAAACTTTAAAAGACATGTTGTGCAGATGTACAAGCCCCTCTTGCACAGAAAGTATGGCTTAGATATCTCTTGTAGTTTCTTCAGAACACACAAATTATCTGAAAATGCTTTTGAAGCAATAGACACAAAAACAGCTATTAATCCAAAACCTAATATGATAGACTCAAACTTTAAACTATATATTGTGTAGATTTACAGGTCCTACTTGCCCAGCAAAAAGGGTTCGAATAGCTCTTGCACTTTTTTCGAAACTCACAAACAACTGTTCATGGGCTGAAAAGGCTTTTGGAGCAATAAAAACTTAAAAACTGCTATAACTCAAAAATGCAATAAGATAGGTTCAAACTTTAAAAGACATGTTGTGCAGATGTACAAGCCCCTCTTGCACAGAAAGTATGGCTTAGATATCTCTTGTAGTTTCTTCAGAACACACAAATTATCTGAAAATGCTTTTGAAGCAATAGACACAAAAACAGCTATAAATCCAAAACCTAATATGATAGACTCAAACTTTAAACTATATATTGTGTAGATTTACAGGTCCTACTTGCCCAGCAAAAAGGGTTCGAATAGCTCTTTCGTTTTTATCGAAACTCACAAACAACTGTTCTTGGGCTGAAAATGCTTTTGGAGCAATAAAAACTTAAAAACTGCTATAACTCAAAAATACAATAAGATAGGTTCAAACTTTAAAAGACATGTTGTGCAGATGTACAAGCCCCTCTTGCACAGAAAGTATGGCTTAGATATCTCTTGTAGTTTCTTCAGAACACACACATTATCTGAAAATGCTTTTGAAGCAATAGACACAAAAACAGCTATAAATCCAAAACCTAATATGATAGACTCAAACTTTAAACTATATATTGTGTAGATTTACAGGTCCTACTTGCCCAGCAAAAAGGGTTCGAATAGCTCTTGCGCTTTTATCGAAACTCACAAACAACTGTTCATGGGCTGAAAAGGCTTTTGGAGCAATAAAAACTTAAAAACTGCTATAACTCAAAAATGCAATAAGATAGGTTCAAACTTTAAAAGACATGTTGTGCAGATGTACAAGCCCCTCTTGCACAGAAAGTATGGCTTAGATATCTCTTGTAGTTTCTTCAGAACACACAAATTATCTGAAAATGCTTTTGAAGCAATAGACACAAAAACAGCTATAAATCCAAAACCTAATATGATAGACTCAAACTTTAAACTATATATTGTTTAGATTTACAGGTCCTACTTGCCCAGCAAAAAGGGTTCGAATAGCTCTTGCACTTTTTTCGAAACTCACAAACAACTGTTCATGGGCTGAAAAGGCTTTTGGAGCAATAAAAACTTAAAAAACTGCTATAACTCAAAAATGCAATAAGATAAGTTCAAACTTTAAAAAACATGTTGTGCAGATGTACAAGCCCCTCTTGCACAGAAAGTATGGCTTAGATATCTCTTGTAGTTTCTTCAGAACACACAAATTATCTGAAAATGCTTTTGAAGCAATAGACACAAAAACAGCTATAAATCCAAAACCTAATATGATAGACTCAAACTTTAAACTATATATTGTTTAGATTTACAGGTCCTACTTGCCCAGCAAAAAGGGTTCGAATAGCTCTTGCACTTTTTTCGAAACTCACAAACAACTGTTCATGGGCTGAAAAGGCTTTTGGAGCAATACAAACTTAAAAACTGCTATAACTCAAAAATGCAATAAGATAGGTTCAAACTTTAAAAGACATGTTGTGCAGATGTACAAGCCCCTCTTGCACAGAAAGTATGGCTTAGATATCTCTTGTAGTTTCTTCAGAACACACAAATTATCTGAAAATGCTTTTGAAGCAATAGACACAAAAACAGCTATAAATCCAAAACCTAATATGATAGACTCAAACTTTAAACTATATATTGTGTAGATTTACAGGTCCTACTTGCCCAGCAAAAAGGGTTCGAATAGCTCTTGCACTTTTTTCGAAACTCACAAACAACTGTTCATGGGCTGAAAAGGCTTTTGGAGCAATAAAAACTTAAAAACTGCTATAACTCAAAAATGCAATAAGATAGGTTCAAACTTTAAAAGACATGTTGTGCAGATGTACAAGCCCCTCTTGCACAGAAAGTATGGCTTAGATATCTCTTGTAGTTTCTTCAGAACACACAAATTATCTGAAAATGCTTTTGAAGCAATAGACACAAAAACAGCTATAAATCCAAAACCTAATATGATAGACTCAAACTTTAAACTATATATTGTGTAGATTTACAGGTCCTACTTGCCCAGCAAAAAGGGTTCGAATAGCTCTTGCACTTTTTTCGAAACTCACAAACAACTGTTCATGGGCTGAAAAGGCTTTTGGAGCAATAAAAACTTAAAAACTGCTATAACTCAAAAATGCAATAAGATAGGTTCAAACTTTAAAAGACATGTTGTGCAGATGTACAAGCCCCTCTTGCACAGAAAGTATGGCTTAGATATCTCTTGTAGTTTCTTCAGAACACACAAATTATCTGAAAATGCTTTTGAAGCAATAGACACAAAAACAGCTATAAATCCAAAACCTAATATGATAGACTCAAACTTTAAACTATATATTGTGTAGATTTACAGGTCCTACTTGCCCAGCAAAAAGGGTTCGAATAGCTCTTTCGTTTTTATCGAAACTCACAAACAACTGTTCTTGGGCTGAAAATGCTTTTGGAGCAATAAAAACTTAAAAACTGCTATAACTCAAAAATGCAATAAGATAGGTTCAAACTTTAAAAGACATGTTGTGCAGATGTACAAGCCCCTCTTGCACAGAAAGTATGGCTTAGATATCTCTTGTAGTTTCTTCAGAACACACACATTATCTGAAAATGCTTTTGAAGCAATAGACACAAAAACAGCTATAAATCCAAAACCTAATATGATAGACTCAAACTTTAAACTATATATTGTGTAGATTTACAGGTCCTACTTGCCCAGCAAAAAGGGTTCGAATAGCTCTTGCGCCTTTATCGAAACTCACAAACAACTGTTCATGGGCTGAAAAGGCTTTTGGAGCAATAAAAACTTAAAAACTGCTATAACTCAAAAATGCAATAAGATAGGTTCAAACTTTAAAAGACATGTTGTGCAGATGTACAAGCCCCTCTTGCACAGAAAGTATGGCTTAGATATCTCTTGTAGTTTCTTCAGAACACACAAATTATCTGAAAATGCTTTTGAAGCAATAGACACAAAAACAGCTATAAATCCAAAACCTAATATGATAGACTCAAACTTTAAACTATATATTGTGTAGATTTACAGGTCCTACTTGCCCAGCAAAAAGGGTTCGAATAGCTCTTGCACTTTTTTCGAAACTCACAAACAACTGTTCATGGGCTGAAAAGGCTTTTGGAGCAATAAAAACTTAAAAACTGCTATAACTCAAAAATGCAATAAGATAGGTTCAAACTTTAAAAGACATGTTGTGCAGATGTACAAGCCCCTCTTGCACAGAAAGTATGGCTTAGATATCTCTTGTAGTTTCTTCAGAACACACAAATTATCTGAAAATGCTTTTGAAGCAATAGACACAAAAACAGCTATAAATCCAAAACCTAATATGATAGACTCAAACTTTAAACTATATATTGTGTAGATTTACAGGTCCTACTTGCCCAGCAAAAAGGGTTCGAATAGCTCTTGCACTTTTTTCGAAACTCACAAACAACTGTTCATGGGCTGAAAAGGCTTTTGGAGCAATAAAAACTTAAAAACTGCTATAACTCAAAAATGCAATAAGATAGGTTCAAACTTTAAAAGACATGTTGTGCAGATGTACAAGCCCCTCTTGCACAGAAAGTATGGCTTAGATATCTCTTGTAGTTTCTTCAGAACACACAAATTATCTGAAAATGCTTTTGAAGCAATAGACACAAAAACAGCTATAAATCCAAAACCTAATATGATAGACTCAAACTTTAAACTATATATTGTGTAGATTTACAGGTCCTACTTGCCCAGCAAAAAGGGTTCGAATAGCTCTTGCACTTTTATCGAAACTCACAAACAACTGTTCATGGGCTGAAAAGGCTTTTGGAGCAATAAAAACTTAAAAACTGCTATAACTCAAAAATGCAATAAGATAAGTTCAAACTTTAAAAGACATGTTGTGCAGATGTACAAGCCCCTCTTGCACAGAAAGTATGGCTTAGATATCTCTTGTAGTTTCTTCAGAACACACAAATTATCTGAAAATGCTTTTGAAGCAATAGACACAAAAACAGCTATAAATCCAAAACCTAATATGATAGACTCAAACTTTAAACTATATATTGTGTAGATTTACAGGTCCTACTTGCCCAGCAAAAAGGGTTCGAATAGCTCTTGCGCTTTTATCGAAACTCACAAACAACTGTTCATGGGCTGAAAAGGCTTTTGGAGCAATAAAAACTTAAAAACTGCTATAACTCAAAAATGCAATAAGATAGGTTCAAACTTTAAAAGACATGTTGTGCAGATGTACAAGCCCCTCTTGCACAGAAAGTATGGCTTAGATATCTCTTGTAGTTTCTTCAGAACACACAAATTATCTGAAAATGCTTTTGAAGCAATAGACACAAAAACAGCTATAAATCCAAAACCTAATATGATAGACTCAAACTTTAAACTATATATTGTGTAGATTTACAGGTCCTACTTGCCCAGCAAAAAGGGTTCGAATAGCTCTTGCACTTTTTTCGAAACTCACAAACAACTGTTCATGGGCTGAAAAGGCTTTTGGAGCAATAAAAACTTAAAAACTGCTATAACTCAAAAATGCAATAAGATAGGTTCAAACTTTAAAAGACATGTTGTGCAGATGTACAAGCCCCTCTTGCACAGAAAGTATGGCTTAGATATCTCTTGTAGTTTCTTCAGAACACACAAATTATCTGAAAATGCTTTTGAAGCAATAGACACAAAAAACAGCTATAAATCCAAAACCTAATATGATAGACTCAAACTTTAAACTATATATTGTGTAGATTTACAGGTCCTACTTGCCCAGCAAAAAGGGTTCGAATAGCTCTTGCGTTTTTATCGAAACTCACAAACAACTGTTCATGGGCTGAAAATGCTTTTGGAGCAATAAAAACTTAAAAACTGCTATAACTCAAAAATGCAATAAGATAGGTTCAAACTTTAAAAGACATGTTGTGCAGATGTACAAGCCCCTCTTGCACAGAAAGTATGGCTTAGATATCTCTTGTAGTTTCTTCAGAACACACACATTATCTGAAAATGCTTTTGAAGCAATAGACACAAAAACAGCTATAAATCCAAAACCTAATATGATAGACTCAAACTTTAAACTATATATTGTGTAGATTTACAGGTCCTACTTGCCCAGCAAAAAGGGTTCGAATAGCTCTTGCGCTTTTATCGAAACTCACAAACAACTGTTCATGGGCTGAAAAGGCTTTTGGAGCAATAAAAACTTAAAAACTGCTATAACTCAAAAATGCAATAAGATAGGTTCAAACTTTAAAAGACATGTTGTGCAGATGTACAAGCCCCTCTTGCACAGAAAGTATGGCTTAGATATCTCTTGTAGTTTCTTCAGAACACACAAATTATCTGAAAATGCTTTTGAAGCAATAGACACAAAAACAGCTATAAATCCAAAACCTAATATGATAGACTCAAACTTTAAACTATATATTGTGTAGATTTACAGGTCCTACTTGCCCAGCAAAAAGGGTTCGAATAGCTCTTGCACTTTTTTCGAAACTCACAAACAACTGTTCATGGGCTGAAAAGGCTTTTGGAGCAATAAAAACTTAAAAAACTGCTATAACTCAAAAATGCAATAAGATAAGTTCAAACTTTAAAAGACATGTTGTGCAGATGTACAAGCCCCTCTTGCACAGAAAGTATGGCTTAGATATCTCTTGTAGTTTCTTCAGAACACACAAATTATCTGAAAATGCTTTTGAAGCTATAGACACAAAAACAGCTATAAATCCAAAACCTAATATGATAGACTCAAACTTTAAACTATATATTGTTTAGATTTACAGGTCCTACTTGCCCAGCAAAAAGGGTTCGAATAGCTCTTGCACTTTTTTCGAAACTCACAAACAACTGTTCATGGGCTGAAAAGGCTTTTGGAGCAATAAAAACTTAAAAAACTGCTATAACTCAAAAATGCAATAAGATAAGTTCAAACTTTAAAAGACATGTTGTGCAGATGTACAAGCCCCTCTTGCACAGAAAGTATGGCTTAGATATCTCTTGTAGTTTCTTCAGAACACACAAATTATCTGAAAATGCTTTTGAAGCAATAGACACAAAAACAGCTATAAATCCAAAACCTAATATGATAGACTCAAACTTTAAACTATATATTGTTTAGATTTACAGGTCCTACTTGCCCAGCAAAAAGGGTTCGAATAGCTCTTGCACTTTTTTCGAAACTCACAAACAACTGTTCATGGGCTGAAAAGGCTTTTGGAGCAATACAAACTTAAAAACTGCTATAACTCAAAAATGCAATAAGATAGGTTCAAACTTTAAAAGACATGTTGTGCAGATGTACAAGCCCCTCTTGCACAGAAAGTATGGCTTAGATATCTCTTGTAGTTTCTTCAGAACACACAAATTATCTGAAAATGCTTTTGAAGCAATAGACACAAAAACAGCTATAAATCCAAAACCTAATATGATAGACTCAAACTTTAAACTATATATTGTGTAGATTTACAGGTCCTACTTGCCCAGCAAAAAGGGTTCGAATAGCTCTTGCGCTTTTATCGAAACTCACAAACAACTGTTCATGGGCTGAAAAGGCTTTTGGAGCAATAAAAACTTAAAAACTGCTATAACTCAAAAATGCAATAAGATAGGTTCAAACTTTAAAAGACATGTTGTGCAGATGTACAAGCCCCTCTTGCACAGAAAGTATGGCTTAGATATCTCTTGTAGTTTCTTCAGAACACACAAATTATCTGAAAATGCTTTTGAAGCAATAGACACAAAAACAGCTATAAATCCAAAACCTAATATGATAGACTCAAACTTTAAACTATATATTGTGTAGATTTACAGGTCCTACTTGCCCAGCAAAAAGGGTTCGAATAGCTCTTGCACTTTTTTCGAAACTCACAAACAACTGTTCATGGGCTGAAAAGGCTTTTGGAGCAATAAAAACTTAAAAACTGCTATAACTCAAAAATGCAATAAGATAGGTTCAAACTTTAAAAGACATGTTGTGCAGATGTACAAGCCCCTCTTGCACAGAAAGTATGGCTTAGATATCTCTTGTAGTTTCTTCAGAACACACAAATTATCTGAAAATGCTTTTGAAGCAATAGACACAAAAACAGCTATAAATCCAAAACCTAATATGATAGACTCAAACTTTAAACTATATATTGTGTAGATTTACAGGTCCTACTTGCCCAGCAAAAAGGGTTCGAATAGCTCTTGCACTTTTTTCGAAACTCACAAACAACTGTTCATGGGCTGAAAAGGCTTTTGGAGCAATAAAAACTTAAAAACTGCTATAACTCAAAAATGCAATAAGATAGGTTCAAACTTTAAAAGACATGTTGTGCAGATGTACAAGCCCCTCTTGCACAGAAAGTATGGCTTAGATATCTCTTGTAGTTTCTTCAGAACACACAAATTATCTGAAAATGCTTTTGAAGCAATAGACACAAAAACAGCTATAAATCCAAAACCTAATATGATAGACTCAAACTTTAAACTATATATTGTGTAGATTTACAGGTCCTACTTGCCCAGCAAAAAGGGTTCGAATAGCTCTTGCACTTTTTTCGAAACTCACAAACAACTGTTCATGGGCTGAAAAGGCTTTTGGAGCAATAAAAACTTAAAAACTGCTATAACTCAAAAATGCAATAAGATAGGTTCAAACTTTAAAAGACATGTTGTGCAGATGTACAAGCCCCTCTTGCACAGAAAGTATGGCTTAGATATCTCTTGTAGTTTCTTCAGAACACACAAATTATCTGAAAATGCTTTTGAAGCAATAGACACAAAAACAGCTATAAATCCAAAACCTAATATGATAGACTCAAACTTTAAACTATATATTGTGTAGATTTACAGGTCCTACTTGCCCAGCAAAAAGGGTTCGAATAGCTCTTGCACTTTTTTCGAAACTCACAAACAACTGTTCATGGGCTGAAAAGGCTTTTGGAGCAATAAAAACTTAAAAAACTGCTATAACTCAAAAATGCAATAAGATAAGTTCAAACTTTAAAAGACATGTTGTGCAGATGTACAAGCCCCTCTTGCACAGAAAGTATGGCTTAGATATCTCTTGTAGTTTCTTCAGAACACACAAATTATCTGAAAATGCTTTTGAAGCAATAGACACAAAAACAGCTATAAATCCAAAACCTAATATGATAGACTCAAACTTTAAACTATATATTGTTTAGATTTACAGGTCCTACTTGCCCAGCAAAAAGGGTTCGAATAGCTCTTGCACTTTTTTCGAAACTCACAAACAACTGTTCATGGGCTGAAAAGGCTTTTGGAGCAATACAAACTTAAAAACTGCTATAACTCAAAAATGCAATAAGATAGGTTCAAACTTTAAAAGACATGTTGTGCAGATGTACAAGCCCCTCTTGCACAGAAAGTATGGCTTAGATATCTCTTGTAGTTTCTTCAGAACACACAAATTATCTGAAAATGCTTTTGAAGCAATAGACACAAAAACAGCTATAAATCCAAAACCTAATATGATAGACTCAAACTTTAAACTATATATTGTGTAGATTTACAGGTCCTACTTGCCCAGCAAAAAGGGTTCGAATAGCTCTTGCGCTTTTATCGAAACTCACAAACAACTGTTCATGGGCTGAAAAGGCTTTTGGAGCAATAAAAACTTAAAAACTGCTATAACTCAAAAATGCAATAAGATAGGTTCAAACTTTAAAAGACATGTTGTGCAGATGTACAAGCCCCTCTTGCACAGAAAGTATGGCTTAGATATCTCTTGTAGTTTCTTCAGAACACACAAATTATCTGAAAATGCTTTTGAAGCAATAGACACAAAAACAGCTATAAATCCAAAACCTAATATGATAGACTCAAACTTTAAACTATATATTGTGTAGATTTACAGGTCCTACTTGCCCAGCAAAAAGGGTTCGAATAGCTCTTGCACTTTTTTCGAAACTCACAAACAACTGTTCATGGGCTGAAAAGGCTTTTGGAGCAATAAAAACTTAAAAACTGCTATAACTCAAAAATGCAATAAGATAGGTTCAAACTTTAAAAGACATGTTATGCAGATGTACAAGCCCCTCTTGCACAGAAAGTATGGCTTAGATATCTCTTGTAGTTTCTTCAGAACACACAAATTATCTGAAAATGCTTTTGAAGCAATAGACACAAAAACAGCTATAAATCCAAAACCTAATATGATAGACTCAAACTTTAAACTATATATTGTGTAGATTTACAGGTCCTACTTGCCCAGCAAAAAGGGTTCGAATAGCTCTTGCGTTTTTATCGAAACTCACAAACAACTGTTCATGGGCTGAAAATGCTTTTGGAGCAATACAAACTTAAAAACTGCTATAACTCAAAAATGCAATAAGATAGGTTCAAACTTTAAAAGACATGTTGTGCAGATGTACAAGCCCCTCTTGCACAGAAAGTATGGCTTAGATATCTCTTGTAGTTTCTTCAGAACACACACATTATCTGAAAATGCTTTTGAAGCAATAGACACAAAAACAGCTATAAATCCAAAACCTAATATGATAGACTCAAACTTTAAACTATATATTGTGTAGATTTACAGGTCCTACTTGCCCAGCAAAAAGGGTTCGAATAGCTCTTGCGCTTTTATCGAAACTCACAAACAACTGTTCATGGGCTGAAAAGGCTTTTGGAGCAATAAAAACTTAAAAACTGCTATAACTCAAAAATGCAATAAGATAGGTTCAAACTTTAAAAGACATGTTGTGCAGATGTACAAGCCCCTCTTGCACAGAAAGTATGGCTTAGATATCTCTTGTAGTTTCTTCAGAACACACAAATTATCTGAAAATGCTTTTGAAGCTATAGACACAAAAACAGCTATAAATCCAAAACCTAATATGATAGACTCAAACTTTAAACTATATATTGTTTAGATTTACAGGTCCTACTTGCCCAGCAAAAAGGGTTCGAATAGCTCTTGCACTTTTTTCGAAACTCACAAACAACTGTTCATGGGCTGAAAAGGCTTTTGGAGCAATAAAAACTTAAAAAACTGCTATAACTCAAAAATGCAATAAGATAAGTTCAAACTTTAAAAGACATGTTGTGCAGATGTACAAGCCCCTCTTGCACAGAAAGTATGGCTTAGATATCTCTTGTAGTTTCTTCAGAACACACAAATTATCTGAAAATGCTTTTGAAGCAATAGACACAAAAACAGCTATAAATCCAAAACCTAATATGATAGACTCAAACTTTAAACTATATATTGTTTAGATTTACAGGTCCTACTTGCCCAGCAAAAAGGGTTCGAATAGCTCTTGCACTTTTTTCGAAACTCACAAACAACTGTTCATGGGCTGAAAAGGCTTTTGGAGCAATACAAACTTAAAAACTGCTATAACTCAAAAATGCAATAAGATAGGTTCAAACTTTAAAAGACATGTTGTGCAGATGTACAAGCCCCTCTTGCACAGAAAGTATGGCTTAGATATCTCTTGTAGTTTCTTCAGAACACACAAATTATCTGAAAATGCTTTTGAAGCAATAGACACAAAAACAGCTATAAATCCAAAACCTAATATGATAGACTCAAACTTTAAACTATATATTGTGTAGATTTACAGGTCCTACTTGCCCAGCAAAAAGGGTTCGAATAGCTCTTGCGCTTTTATCGAAACTCACAAACAACTGTTCATGGGCTGAAAAGGCTTTTGGAGCAATAAAAACTTAAAAACTGCTATAACTCAAAAATGCAATAAGATAGGTTCAAACTTTAAAAGACATGTTGTGCAGATGTACAAGCCCCTCTTGCACAGAAAGTATGGCTTAGATATCTCTTGTAGTTTCTTCAGAACACACAAATTATCTGAAAATGCTTTTGAAGCAATAGACACAAAAACAGCTATAAATCCAAAACCTAATATGATAGACTCAAACTTTAAACTATATATTGTGTAGATTTACAGGTCCTACTTGCCCAGCAAAAAGGGTTCGAATAGCTCTTGCACTTTTTTCGAAACTCACAAACAACTGTTCATGGGCTGAAAAGGCTTTTGGAGCAATAAAAACTTAAAAACTGCTATAACTCAAAAATGCAATAAGATAGGTTCAAACTTTAAAAGACATGTTATGCAGATTTACAAGCCCCTCTTGCACAGAAAGTATGGCTTAGATATCTCTTGTAGTTTCTTCAGAACACACAAATTATCTGAAAATGCTTTTGAAGCAATAGACACAAAAACAGCTATAAATCCAAAACCTAATATGATAGACTCAAACTTTAAACTATATATTGTTTAGATTTACAGGTCCTACTTGCCCAGCAAAAAGGGTTCGAATAGCTCTTGCACTTTTTTCGAAACTCACAAACAACTGTTCATGGGCTGAAAAGGCTTTTGGAGCAATAAAAACTTAAAAAACTGCTATAACTCAAAAATGCAATAAGATAAGTTCAAACTTTAAAAGACATGTTGTGCAGATGTACAAGCCCCTCTTGCACAGAAAGTATGGCTTAGATATCTCTTGTAGTTTCTTCAGAACACACAAATTATCTGAAAATGCTTTTGAAGCAATAGACACAAAAACAGCTATAAATCCAAAACCTAATATGATAGACTCAAACTTTAAACTATATATTGTTTAGATTTACAGGTCCTACTTGCCCAGCAAAAAGGGTTCGAATAGCTCTTGCACTTTTTTCGAAACTCACAAACAACTGTTCATGGGCTGAAAAGGCTTTTGGAGCAATAAAAACTTAAAAACTGCTATAACTCAAAAATGCAATAAGATAGGTTCAAACTTTAAAAGACATGTTGTGCAGATGTACAAGCCCCTCTTGCACAGAAAGTATGGCTTAGATATCTCTTGTAGTTTCTTCAGAACACACAAATTATCTGAAAATGCTTTTGAAGCAATAGACACAAAAACAGCTATAAATCCAAAACCTAATATGATAGACTCAAACTTTAAACTATATATTGTGTAGATTTACAGGTCCTACTTGCCCAGCAAAAAGGGTTCGAATAGCTCTTGCACTTTTTTTGAAACTCACAAACAACTGTTCATGGGCTGAAAATGCTTTTGGAGCAATAAAAACTTAAAAACTGCTATAACTCAAAAATGCAATAAGATAGGTTCAAACTTTAAAAGACATGTTGTGCAGATGTACAAGCCCCTCTTGCACAGAAAGTATGGCTTAGATATCTCTTGTAGTTTCTTCAGAACACACAAATTATCTGAAAATGCTTTTGAAGCAATAGACACAAAAACAGCTATAAATCCAAAACCTAATATGATAGACTCAAACTTTAAACTATATATTGTGTAGATTTACAGGTCCTACTTGCCCAGCAAAAAGGGTTCGAATAGCTCTTGCACTTTTTTCGAAACTCACAAACAACTGTTCATGGGCTGAAAAGGCTTTTGGAGCAATAAAAACTTAAAAACTGCTATAACTCAAAAATGCAATAAGATAGGTTCAAACTTTAAAAGACATGTTGTGCAGATGTACAAGCCCCTCTTGCACAGAAAGTATGGCTTAGATATCTCTTGTAGTTTCTTCAGAACACACAAATTATCTGAAAATGCTTTTGAAGCAATAGACACAAAAACAGCTATAAATCCAAAACCTAATATGATAGACTCAAACTTTAAACTATATATTGTGTAGATTTACAGGTCCTACTTGCCCAGCAAAAAGGGTTCGAATAGCTCTTGCACTTTTATCGAAACTCACAAACAACTGTTCATGGGCTGAAAAGGCTTTTGGAGCAATAAAAACTTAAAAACTGCTATAACTCAAAAATGCAATAAGATAAGTTCAAACTTTAAAAGACATGTTGTGCAGATGTACAAGCCCCTCTTGCACAGAAAGTATGGCTTAGATATCTCTTGTAGTTTCTTCAGAACACACAAATTATCTGAAAATGCTTTTGAAGCAATAGACACAAAAACAGCTATAAATCCAAAACCTAATATGATAGACTCAAACTTTAAACTATATATTGTGTAGATTTACAGGTCCTACTTGCCCAGCAAAAAGGGTTCGAATAGCTCTTGCGCTTTTATCGAAACTCACAAACAACTGTTCATGGGCTGAAAAGGCTTTTGGAGCAATAAAAACTTAAAAACTGCTATAACTCAAAAATGCAATAAGATAGGTTCAAACTTTAAAAGACATGTTGTGCAGATGTACAAGCCCCTCTTGCACAGAAAGTATGGCTTAGATATCTCTTGTAGTTTCTTCAGAACACACAAATTATCTGAAAATGCTTTTGAAGCAATAGACACAAAAACAGCTATAAATCCAAAACCTAATATGATAGACTCAAACTTTAAACTATATATTGTTTAGATTTACAGGTCCTACTTGCCCAGCAAAAAGGGTTCGAATAGCTCTTGCACTTTTTTCGAAACTCACAAACAACTGTTCATGGGCTGAAAAGGCTTTTGGAGCAATAAAAACTTAAAAACTGCTATAACTCAAAAATGCAATAAGATAGGTTCAAACTTTAAAAGACATGTTGTGCAGATGTACAAGCCCCTCTTGCACAGAAAGTATGGCTTAGATATCTCTTGTAGTTTCTTCAGAACACACAAATTATCTGAAAATGCTTTTGAAGCAATAGACACAAAAACAGCTATAAATCCAAAACCTAATATGATAGACTCAAACTTTAAACTATATATTGTTTAGATTTACAGGTCCTACTTGCCCAGCAAAAAGGGTTCGAATAGCTCTTGCACTTTTTTCGAAACTCACAAACAACTGTTCATGGGCTGAAAAGGCTTTTGGAGCAATACAAACTTAAAAACTGCTATAACTCAAAAATGCAATAAGATAGGTTCAAACTTTAAAAGACATGTTGTGCAGATGTACAAGCCCCTCTTGCACAGAAAGTATGGCTTAGATATCTCTTGTAGTTTCTTCAGAACACACAAATTATCTGAAAATGCTTTTGAAGCAATAGACACAAAAACAGCTATAAATCCAAAACCTAATATGATAGACTCAAACTTTAAACTATATATTGTGTAGATTTACAGGTCCTACTTGCCCAGCAAAAAGGGTTCGAATAGCTCTTGCACTTTTTTCGAAACTCACAAACAACTGTTCATGGGCTGAAAAGGCTTTTGGAGCAATACAAACTTAAAAACTGCTATAACTCAAAAATGCAATAAGATAAGTTCAAACTTTAAAAGACATGTTGTGCAGATGTACAAGCCCCTCTTGCACAGAAAGTATGGCTTAGATATCTCTTGTAGTTTCTTCAGAACACACAAATTATCTGAAAATGCTTTTGAAGCAATAGACACAAAAACAGCTATAAATCCAAAACCTAATATGATAGACTCAAACTTTAAACTATATATTGTGTAGATTTACAGGTCCTACTTGCCCAGCAAAAAGGGTTCGAATAGCTCTTGCGCTTTTATCGAAACTCACAAACAACTGTTCATGGGCTGAAAAGGCTTTTGGAGCAATACAAACTTAAAAACTGCTATAACTCAAAAATGCAATAAGATAGGTTCAAACTTTAAAAGACATGTTGTGCAGATGTACAAGCCCCTCTTGCACAGAAAGTATGGCTTAGATATCTCTTGTAGTTTCTTCAGAACACACAAATTATCTGAAAATGCTTTTGAAGCAATAGACACAAAAACAGCTATAAATCCAAAACCTAATATGATAGACTCAAACTTTAAACTATATATTGTTTAGATTTACAGGTCCTACTTGCCCAGCAAAAAGGGTTCGAATAGCTCTTGCACTTTTTTCGAAACTCACAAACAACTGTTCATGGGCTGAAAAGGCTTTTGGAGCAATAAAAACTTAAAAACTGCTATAACTCAAAAATGCAATAAGATAGGTTCAAACTTTAAAAGACATGTTGTGCAGATGTACAAGCCCCTCTTGCACAGAAAGTATGGCTTAGATATCTCTTGTAGTTTCTTCAGAACACACAAATTATCTGAAAATGCTTTTGAAGCAATAGACACAAAAACAGCTATAAATCCAAAACCTAATATGATAGACTCAAACTTTAAACTATATATTGTTTAGATTTACAGGTCCTACTTGCCCAGCAAAAAGGGTTCGAATAGCTCTTGCACTTTTTTCGAAACTCACAAACAACTGTTCATGGGCTGAAAAGGCTTTTGGAGCAATACAAACTTAAAAACTGCTATAACTCAAAAATGCAATAAGATAGGTTCAAACTTTAAAAGACATGTTGTGCAGATGTACAAGCCCCTCTTGCACAGAAAGTATGGCTTAGATATCTCTTGTAGTTTCTTCAGAACACACAAATTATCTGAAAATGCTTTTGAAGCAATAGACACAAAAACAGCTATAAATCCAAAACCTAATATGATAGACTCAAACTTTAAACTATATATTGTGTAGATTTACAGGTCCTACTTGCCCAGCAAAAAGGGTTCGAATAGCTCTTGCACTTTTTTCGAAACTCACAAACAACTGTTCATGGGCTGAAAAGGCTTTTGGAGCAATAAAAACTTAAAAACTGCTATAACTCAAAAATGCAATAAGATAGGTTCAAACTTTAAAAGACATGTTGTGCAGATGTACAAGCCCCTCTTGCACAGAAAGTATGGCTTAGATATCTCTTGTAGTTTCTTCAGAACACACAAATTATCTGAAAATGCTTTTGAAGCAATAGACACAAAAACAGCTATAAATCCAAAACCTAATATGATAGACTCAAACTTTAAACTATATATTGTTTAGATTTACAGGTCCTACTTGCCCAGCAAAAAGGGTTCGAATAGCTCTTGCACTTTTTTCGAAACTCACAAACAACTGTTCATGGGCTGAAAAGGCTTTTGGAGCAATAAAAACTTAAAAACTGCTATAACTCAAAAATGCAATAAGATAGGTTCAAACTTTAAAAGACATGTTGTGCAGATGTACAAGCCCCTCTTGCACAGAAAGTATGGCTTAGATATCTCTTGTAGTTTCTTCAGAACACACAAATTATCTGAAAATGCTTTTGAAGCAATAGACACAAAAACAGCTATAAATCCAAAACCTAATATGATAGACTCAAACTTTAAACTATATATTGTGTAGATTTACAGGTCCTACTTGCCCAGCAAAAAGGGTTCGAATAGCTCTTGCACTTTTATCGAAACTCACAAACAACTGTTCATGGGCTGAAAAGGCTTTTGGAGCAATAAAAACTTAAAAACTGCTATAACTCAAAAATGCAATAAGATAAGTTCAAACTTTAAAAGACATGTTGTGCAGATGTACAAGCCCCTCTTGCACAGAAAGTATGGCTTAGATATCTCTTGTAGTTTCTTCAGAACACACAAATTATCTGAAAATACTTTTGAAGCAATAGACACAAAAACAGCTATAAATCCAAAACCTAATATGATAGACTCAAACTTTAAACTATATATTGTGTAGATTTACAGGTCCTACTTGCCCAGCAAAAAGGGTTCGAATAGCTCTTGCGCTTTTATCGAAACTCACAAACAACTGTTCATGGGCTGAAAAGGCTTTTGGAGCAATAAAAACTTAAAAACTGCTATAACTCAAAAATGCAATAAGATAGGTTCAAACTTTAAAAGACATGTTGTGCAGATGTACAAGCCCCTCTTGCACAGAAAGTATGGCTTAGATATCTCTTGTAGTTTCTTCAGAACACACAAATTATCTGAAAATGCTTTTGAAGCAATAGACACAAAAACAGCTATAAATCCAAAACCTAATATGATAGACTCAAACTTTAAACTATATATTGTGTAGATTTACAGGTCCTACTTGCCCAGCAAAAAGGGTTCGAATAGCTCTTGCACTTTTTTCGAAACTCACAAACAACTGTTCATGGGCTGAAAAGGCTTTTGGAGCAATAAAAACTTAAAAACTGCTATAACTCAAAAATGCAATAAGATAGGTTCAAACTTTAAAAGACATGTTGTGCAGATGTACAAGCCCCTCTTGCACAGAAAGTATGGCTTAGATATCTCTTGTAGTTTCTTCAGAACACACAAATTATCTGAAAATGCTTTTGAAGCAATAGACACAAAAACAGCTATAAATCCAAAACCTAATATGATAGACTCAAACTTTAAACTATATATTGTTTAGATTTACAGGTCCTACTTGCCCAGCAAAAAGGGTTCGAATAGCTCTTGCACTTTTTTCGAAACTCACAAACAACTGTTCATGGGCTGAAAAGGCTTTTGGAGCAATAAAAACTTAAAAACTGCTATAACTCAAAAATGCAATAAGATAGGTTCAAACTTTAAAAGACATGTTGTGCAGATGTACAAGCCCCTCTTGCACAGAAAGTATGGCTTAGATATCTCTTGTAGTTTCTTCAGAACACACAAATTATCTGAAAATGCTTTTGAAGCAATAGACACAAAAACAGCTATAAATCCAAAACCTAATATGATAGACTCAAACTTTAAACTATATATTGTTTAGATTTACAGGTCCTACTTGCCCAGCAAAAAGGGTTCGAATAGCTCTTGCACTTTTTTCGAAACTCACAAACAACTGTTCATGGGCTGAAAAGGCTTTTGGAGCAATAAAAACTTAAAAACTGCTATAACTCAAAAATGCAATAAGATAGGTTCAAACTTTAAAAGACATGTTGTGCAGATGTACAAGCCCCTCTTGCACAGAAAGTATGGCTTAGATATCTCTTGTAGTTTCTTCAGAACACACAAATTATCTGAAAATGCTTTTGAAGCAATAGACACAAAAACAGCTATAAATCCAAAACCTAATATGATAGACTCAAACTTTAAACTATATATTGTGTAGATTTACAGGTCCTACTTGCCCAGCAAAAAGGGTTCGAATAGCTCTTGCACTTTTATCGAAACTCACAAACAACTGTTCATGGGCTGAAAAGGCTTTTGGAGCAATAAAAACTTAAAAACTGCTATAACTCAAAAATGCAATAAGATAAGTTCAAACTTTAAAAGACATGTTGTGCAGATGTACAAGCCCCTCTTGCACAGAAAGTATGGCTTAGATATCTCTTGTAGTTTCTTCAGAACACACAAATTATCTGAAAATGCTTTTGAAGCAATAGACACAAAAACAGCTATAAATCCAAAACCTAATATGATAGACTCAAACTTTAAACTATATATTGTGTAGATTTACAGGTCCTACTTGCCCAGCAAAAAGGGTTCGAATAGCTCTTGCGCTTTTATCGAAACTCACAAACAACTGTTCATGGGCTGAAAAGGCTTTTGGAGCAATAAAAACTTAAAAACTGCTATAACTCAAAAATGCAATAAGATAGGTTCAAACTTTAAAAGACATGTTGTGCAGATGTACAAGCCCCTCTTGCACAGAAAGTATGGCTTAGATATCTCTTGTAGTTTCTTCAGAACACACAAATTATCTGAAAATGCTTTTGAAGCAATAGACACAAAAACAGCTATAAATCCAAAACCTAATATGATAGACTCAAACTTTAAACTATATATTGTTTAGATTTACAGGTCCTACTTGCCCAGCAAAAAGGGTTCGAATAGCTCTTGCACTTTTTTCGAAACTCACAAACAACTGTTCATGGGCTGAAAAGGCTTTTGGAGCAATAAAAACTTAAAAACTGCTATAACTCAAAAATGCAATAAGATAGGTTCAAACTTTAAAAGACATGTTGTGCAGATGTACAAGCCCCTCTTGCACAGAAAGTATGGCTTAGATATCTCTTGTAGTTTCTTCAGAACACACAAATTATCTGAAAATGCTTTTGAAGCAATAGACACAAAAACAGCTATAAATCCAAAACCTAATATGATAGACTCAAACTTTAAACTATATATTGTGTAGATTTACAGGTCCTACTTGCCCAGCAAAAAGGGTTCGAATAGCTCTTGAGCTTTTATCGAAACTCACAAACAACTGTTCATGGGCTGAAAAGGCTTTTGGAGCAATAAAAACTTAAAAACTGCTATAACTCAAAAATGCAATAAGATAGGTTCAAACTTTAAAAGACATGTTGTGCAGATGTACAAGCCCCTCTTGCACAGAAAGTATGGCTTAGATATCTCTTGTAGTTTCTTCAGAACACACAAATTATCTGAAAATGCTTTTGAAGCAATAGACACAAAAACAGCTATAAATCCAAAACCTAATATGATAGACTCAAACTTTAAACTATATATTGTGTAGATTTACAGGTCCTACTTGCCCAGCAAAAAG
This sequence comes from Eucyclogobius newberryi, assembly GCF_026437365.1. Classification (NCBI taxonomy): domain Eukaryota; kingdom Metazoa; phylum Chordata; class Actinopteri; order Gobiiformes; family Gobiidae; genus Eucyclogobius; species Eucyclogobius newberryi. The sequence goes on from NW_027316167.1 coordinate 36,871,895, forward strand.
GGTTCGAATAGCTCTTGCACTTTTTTCGAAACTCACAAACAACTGTTCATGGGCTGAAAAGGCTTTTGGAGCAATAAAAACTTAAAAACTGCTATAACTCAAAAATGCAATAAGATAGGTTCAAACTTTAAAAGACATGTTATGCAGATGTACAAGCCCCTCTTGCACAGAAAGTATGGCTTAGATATCTCTTGTAGTTTCTTCAGAACACACAAATTATCTGAAAATGCTTTTGAAGCAATAGACACAAAAACAGCTATAAATCCAAAACCTAATATGATAGACTCAAACTTTAAACTATATATTGTGTAGATTTACAGGTCCTACTTGCCCAGCAAAAAGGGTTCGAATAGCTCTTGCGTTTTTATCGAAACTCACAAACAACTGTTCATGGGCTGAAAATGCTTTTGGAGCAATAAAAACTTAAAAACTGCTATAACTCAAAAATGCAATAAGATAGGTTCAAACTTTAAAAGACATGTTGTGCAGATGTACAAGCCCCTCTTGCACAGAAAGTATGGCTTAGATATCTCTTGTAGTTTCTTCAGAACACACACATTATCTGAAAATGCTTTTGAAGCAATAGACACAAAAACAGCTATAAATCCAAAACCTAATATGATAGACTCAAACTTTAAACTATATATTGTGTAGATTTACAGGTCCTACTTGCCCAGCAAAAAGGGTTCGAATAGCTCTTGCGCTTTTATCGAAACTCACAAACAACTGTTCATGGGCTGAAAAGGCTTTTGGAGCAATAAAAACTTAAAAACTGCTATAACTCAAAAATGCAATAAGATAGGTTCAAACTTTAAAAGACATGTTGTGCAGATGTACAAGCCCCTCTTGCACAGAAAGTATGGCTTAGATATCTCTTGTAGTTTCTTCAGAACACACAAATTATCTGAAAATGCTTTTGAAGCTATAGACACAAAAACAGCTATAAATCCAAAACCTAATATGATAGACTCAAACTTTAAACTATATATTGTTTAGATTTACAGGTCCTACTTGCCCAGCAAAAAGGGTTCGAATAGCTCTTGCACTTTTTTCGAAACTCACAAACAACTGTTCATGGGCTGAAAAGGCTTTTGGAGCAATAAAAACTTAAAAAACTGCTATAACTCAAAAATGCAATAAGATAAGTTCAAACTTTAAAAGACATGTTGTGCAGATGTACAAGCCCCTCTTGCACAGAAAGTATGGCTTAGATATCTCTTGTAGTTTCTTCAGAACACACAAATTATCTGAAAATGCTTTTGAAGCAATAGACACAAAAACAGCTATAAATCCAAAACCTAATATGATAGACTCAAACTTTAAACTATATATTGTTTAGATTTACAGGTCCTACTTGCCCAGCAAAAAGGGTTCGAATAGCTCTTGCACTTTTTTCGAAACTCACAAACAACTGTTCATGGGCTGAAAAGGCTTTTGGAGCAATACAAACTTAAAAACTGCTATAACTCAAAAATGCAATAAGATAGGTTCAAACTTTAAAAGACATGTTGTGCAGATGTACAAGCCCCTCTTGCACAGAAAGTATGGCTTAGATATCTCTTGTAGTTTCTTCAGAACACACAAATTATCTGAAAATGCTTTTGAAGCAATAGACACAAAAACAGCTATAAATCCAAAACCTAATATGATAGACTCAAACTTTAAACTATATATTGTGTAGATTTACAGGTCCTACTTGCCCAGCAAAAAGGGTTCGAATAGCTCTTGCGCTTTTATCGAAACTCACAAACAACTGTTCATGGGCTGAAAAGGCTTTTGGAGCAATAAAAACTTAAAAACTGCTATAACTCAAAAATGCAATAAGATAGGTTCAAACTTTAAAAGACATGTTGTGCAGATGTACAAGCCCCTCTTGCACAGAAAGTATGGCTTAGATATCTCTTGTAGTTTCTTCAGAACACACAAATTATCTGAAAATGCTTTTGAAGCAATAGACACAAAAACAGCTATAAATCCAAAACCTAATATGATAGACTCAAACTTTAAACTATATATTGTGTAGATTTACAGGTCCTACTTGCCCAGCAAAAAGGGTTCGAATAGCTCTTGCACTTTTTTCGAAACTCACAAACAACTGTTCATGGGCTGAAAAGGCTTTTGGAGCAATAAAAACTTAAAAACTGCTATAACTCAAAAATGCAATAAGATAGGTTCAAACTTTAAAAGACATGTTATGCAGATTTACAAGCCCCTCTTGCACAGAAAGTATGGCTTAGATATCTCTTGTAGTTTCTTCAGAACACACAAATTATCTGAAAATGCTTTTGAAGCAATAGACACAAAAACAGCTATAAATCCAAAACCTAATATGATAGACTCAAACTTTAAACTATATATTGTTTAGATTTACAGGTCCTACTTGCCCAGCAAAAAGGGTTCGAATAGCTCTTGCACTTTTTTCGAAACTCACAAACAACTGTTCATGGGCTGAAAAGGCTTTTGGAGCAATAAAAACTTAAAAAACTGCTATAACTCAAAAATGCAATAAGATAAGTTCAAACTTTAAAAGACATGTTGTGCAGATGTACAAGCCCCTCTTGCACAGAAAGTATGGCTTAGATATCTCTTGTAGTTTCTTCAGAACACACAAATTATCTGAAAATGCTTTTGAAGCAATAGACACAAAAACAGCTATAAATCCAAAACCTAATATGATAGACTCAAACTTTAAACTATATATTGTTTAGATTTACAGGTCCTACTTGCCCAGCAAAAAGGGTTCGAATAGCTCTTGCACTTTTTTCGAAACTCACAAACAACTGTTCATGGGCTGAAAAGGCTTTTGGAGCAATAAAAACTTAAAAACTGCTATAACTCAAAAATGCAATAAGATAGGTTCAAACTTTAAAAGACATGTTGTGCAGATGTACAAGCCCCTCTTGCACAGAAAGTATGGCTTAGATATCTCTTGTAGTTTCTTCAGAACACACAAATTATCTGAAAATGCTTTTGAAGCAATAGACACAAAAACAGCTATAAATCCAAAACCTAATATGATAGACTCAAACTTTAAACTATATATTGTGTAGATTTACAGGTCCTACTTGCCCAGCAAAAAGGGTTCGAATAGCTCTTGCACTTTTTTCGAAACTCACAAACAACTGTTCATGGGCTGAAAATGCTTTTGGAGCAATAAAAACTTAAAAACTGCTATAACTCAAAAATGCAATAAGATAGGTTCAAACTTTAAAAGACATGTTGTGCAGATGTACAAGCCCCTCTTGCACAGAAAGTATGGCTTAGATATCTCTTGTAGTTTCTTCAGAACACACAAATTATCTGAAAATGCTTTTGAAGCAATAGACACAAAAACAGCTATAAATCCAAAACCTAATATGATAGACTCAAACTTTAAACTATATATTGTGTAGATTTACAGGTCCTACTTGCCCAGCAAAAAGGGTTCGAATAGCTCTTGCACTTTTTTCGAAACTCACAAACAACTGTTCATGGGCTGAAAAGGCTTTTGGAGCAATAAAAACTTAAAAACTGCTATAACTCAAAAATGCAATAAGATAGGTTCAAACTTTAAAAGACATGTTGTGCAGATGTACAAGCCCCTCTTGCACAGAAAGTATGGCTTAGATATCTCTTGTAGTTTCTTCAGAACACACAAATTATCTGAAAATGCTTTTGAAGCAATAGACACAAAAACAGCTATAAATCCAAAACCTAATATGATAGACTCAAACTTTAAACTATATATTGTGTAGATTTACAGGTCCTACTTGCCCAGCAAAAAGGGTTCGAATAGCTCTTGCACTTTTATCGAAACTCACAAACAACTGTTCATGGGCTGAAAAGGCTTTTGGAGCAATAAAAACTTAAAAACTGCTATAACTCAAAAATGCAATAAGATAAGTTCAAACTTTAAAAGACATGTTGTGCAGATGTACAAGCCCCTCTTGCACAGAAAGTATGGCTTAGATATCTCTTGTAGTTTCTTCAGAACACACAAATTATCTGAAAATGCTTTTGAAGCAATAGACACAAAAACAGCTATAAATCCAAAACCTAATATGATAGACTCAAACTTTAAACTATATATTGTGTAGATTTACAGGTCCTACTTGCCCAGCAAAAAGGGTTCGAATAGCTCTTGCGCTTTTATCGAAACTCACAAACAACTGTTCATGGGCTGAAAAGGCTTTTGGAGCAATAAAAACTTAAAAACTGCTATAACTCAAAAATGCAATAAGATAGGTTCAAACTTTAAAAGACATGTTGTGCAGATGTACAAGCCCCTCTTGCACAGAAAGTATGGCTTAGATATCTCTTGTAGTTTCTTCAGAACACACAAATTATCTGAAAATGCTTTTGAAGCAATAGACACAAAAACAGCTATAAATCCAAAACCTAATATGATAGACTCAAACTTTAAACTATATATTGTTTAGATTTACAGGTCCTACTTGCCCAGCAAAAAGGGTTCGAATAGCTCTTGCACTTTTTTCGAAACTCACAAACAACTGTTCATGGGCTGAAAAGGCTTTTGGAGCAATAAAAACTTAAAAACTGCTATAACTCAAAAATGCAATAAGATAGGTTCAAACTTTAAAAGACATGTTGTGCAGATGTACAAGCCCCTCTTGCACAGAAAGTATGGCTTAGATATCTCTTGTAGTTTCTTCAGAACACACAAATTATCTGAAAATGCTTTTGAAGCAATAGACACAAAAACAGCTATAAATCCAAAACCTAATATGATAGACTCAAACTTTAAACTATATATTGTTTAGATTTACAGGTCCTACTTGCCCAGCAAAAAGGGTTCGAATAGCTCTTGCACTTTTTTCGAAACTCACAAACAACTGTTCATGGGCTGAAAAGGCTTTTGGAGCAATACAAACTTAAAAACTGCTATAACTCAAAAATGCAATAAGATAGGTTCAAACTTTAAAAGACATGTTGTGCAGATGTACAAGCCCCTCTTGCACAGAAAGTATGGCTTAGATATCTCTTGTAGTTTCTTCAGAACACACAAATTATCTGAAAATGCTTTTGAAGCAATAGACACAAAAACAGCTATAAATCCAAAACCTAATATGATAGACTCAAACTTTAAACTATATATTGTGTAGATTTACAGGTCCTACTTGCCCAGCAAAAAGGGTTCGAATAGCTCTTGCACTTTTTTCGAAACTCACAAACAACTGTTCATGGGCTGAAAAGGCTTTTGGAGCAATAAAAACTTAAAAACTGCTATAACTCAAAAATGCAATAAGATAGGTTCAAACTTTAAAAGACATGTTGTGCAGATGTACAAGCCCCTCTTGCACAGAAAGTATGGCTTAGATATCTCTTGTAGTTTCTTCAGAACACACAAATTATCTGAAAATGCTTTTGAAGCAATAGACACAAAAACAGCTATAAATCCAAAACCTAATATGATAGACTCAAACTTTAAACTATATATTGTGTAGATTTACAGGTCCTACTTGCCCAGCAAAAAGGGTTCGAATAGCTCTTGCACTTTTTTCGAAACTCACAAACAACTGTTCATGGGCTGAAAAGGCTTTTGGAGCAATAACAACTTAAAAACTGCTATAACTCAAAAATGCAATAAGATAGGTTCAAACTTTAAAAGACATGTTGTGCAGATGTACAAGCCCCTCTTGCACAGAAAGTATGGCTTAGATATCTCTTGTAGTTTCTTCAGAACACACAAATTATCTGAAAATGCTTTTGAAGCAATAGACACAAAAACAGCTATAAATCCAAAACCTAATATGATAGACTCAAACTTTAAACTATATATTGTTTAGATTTACAGGTCCTACTTGCCCAGCAAAAAGGGTTCGAATAGCTCTTGCACTTTTTTCGAAACTCACAAACAACTGTTCATGGGCTGAAAAGGCTTTTGGAGCAATAAAAACTTAAAAACTGCTATAACTCAAAAATGCAATAAGATAGGTTCAAACTTTAAAAGACATGTTGTGCAGATGTACAAGCCCCTCTTGCACAGAAAGTATGGCTTAGATATCTCTTGTAGTTTCTTCAGAACACACAAATTATCTGAAAATGCTTTTGAAGCAATAGACACAAAAACAGCTATAAATCCAAAACCTAATATGATAGACTCAAACTTTAAACTATATATTGTGTAGATTTACAGGTCCTACTTGCCCAGCAAAAAGGGTTCGAATAGCTCTTGCACTTTTATCGAAACTCACAAACAACTGTTCATGGGCTGAAAAGGCTTTTGGAGCAATACAAACTTAAAAACTGCTATAACTCAAAAATGCAATAAGATAAGTTCAAACTTTAAAAGACATGTTGTGCAGATGTACAAGCCCCTCTTGCACAGAAAGTATGGCTTAGATATCTCTTGTAGTTTCTTCAGAACACACAAATTATCTGAAAATGCTTTTGAAGCAATAGACACAAAAACAGCTATAAATCCAAAACCTAATATGATAGACTCAAACTTTAAACTATATATTGTGTAGATTTACAGGTCCTACTTGCCCAGCAAAAAGGGTTCGAATAGCTCTTGCGCTTTTATCGAAACTCACAAACAACTGTTCATGGGCTGAAAAGGCTTTTGGAGCAATACAAACTTAAAAACTGCTATAACTCAAAAATGCAATAAGATAGGTTCAAACTTTAAAAGACATGTTGTGCAGATGTACAAGCCCCTCTTGCACAGAAAGTATGGCTTAGATATCTCTTGTAGTTTCTTCAGAACACACAAATTATCTGAAAATGCTTTTGAAGCAATAGACACAAAAACAGCTATAAATCCAAAACCTAATATGATAGACTCAAACTTTAAACTATATATTGTTTAGATTTACAGGTCCTACTTGCCCAGCAAAAAGGGTTCGAATAGCTCTTGCACTTTTTTCGAAACTCACAAACAACTGTTCATGGGCTGAAAAGGCTTTTGGAGCAATAAAAACTTAAAAACTGCTATAACTCAAAAATGCAATAAGATAGGTTCAAACTTTAAAAGACATGTTGTGCAGATGTACAAGCCCCTCTTGCACAGAAAGTATGGCTTAGATATCTCTTGTAGTTTCTTCAGAACACACAAATTATCTGAAAATGCTTTTGAAGCAATAGACACAAAAACAGCTATAAATCCAAAACCTAATATGATAGACTCAAACTTTAAACTATATATTGTTTAGATTTACAGGTCCTACTTGCCCAGCAAAAAGGGTTCGAATAGCTCTTGCACTTTTTTCGAAACTCACAAACAACTGTTCATGGGCTGAAAAGGCTTTTGGAGCAATACAAACTTAAAAACTGCTATAACTCAAAAATGCAATAAGATAGGTTCAAACTTTAAAAGACATGTTGTGCAGATGTACAAGCCCCTCTTGCACAGAAAGTATGGCTTAGATATCTCTTGTAGTTTCTTCAGAACACACAAATTATCTGAAAATGCTTTTGAAGCAATAGACACAAAAACAGCTATAAATCCAAAACCTAATATGATAGACTCAAACTTTAAACTATATATTGTGTAGATTTACAGGTCCTACTTGCCCAGCAAAAAGGGTTCGAATAGCTCTTGCACTTTTTTCGAAACTCACAAACAACTGTTCATGGGCTGAAAAGGCTTTTGGAGCAATAAAAACTTAAAAACTGCTATAACTCAAAAATGCAATAAGATAGGTTCAAACTTTAAAAGACATGTTGTGCAGATGTACAAGCCCCTCTTGCACAGAAAGTATGGCTTAGATATCTCTTGTAGTTTCTTCAGAACACACAAATTATCTGAAAATGCTTTTGAAGCAATAGACACAAAAACAGCTATAAATCCAAAACCTAATATGATAGACTCAAACTTTAAACTATATATTGTTTAGATTTACAGGTCCTACTTGCCCAGCAAAAAGGGTTCGAATAGCTCTTGCACTTTTTTCGAAACTCACAAACAACTGTTCATGGGCTGAAAAGGCTTTTGGAGCAATAAAAACTTAAAAACTGCTATAACTCAAAAATGCAATAAGATAGGTTCAAACTTTAAAAGACATGTTGTGCAGATGTACAAGCCCCTCTTGCACAGAAAGTATGGCTTAGATATCTCTTGTAGTTTCTTCAGAACACACAAATTATCTGAAAATGCTTTTGAAGCAATAGACACAAAAACAGCTATAAATCCAAAACCTAATATGATAGACTCAAACTTTAAACTATATATTGTGTAGATTTACAGGTCCTACTTGCCCAGCAAAAAGGGTTCGAATAGCTCTTGCACTTTTATCGAAACTCACAAACAACTGTTCATGGGCTGAAAAGGCTTTTGGAGCAATAAAAACTTAAAAACTGCTATAACTCAAAAATGCAATAAGATAAGTTCAAACTTTAAAAGACATGTTGTGCAGATGTACAAGCCCCTCTTGCACAGAAAGTATGGCTTAGATATCTCTTGTAGTTTCTTCAGAACACACAAATTATCTGAAAATACTTTTGAAGCAATAGACACAAAAACAGCTATAAATCCAAAACCTAATATGATAGACTCAAACTTTAAACTATATATTGTGTAGATTTACAGGTCCTACTTGCCCAGCAAAAAGGGTTCGAATAGCTCTTGCGCTTTTATCGAAACTCACAAACAACTGTTCATGGGCTGAAAAGGCTTTTGGAGCAATAAAAACTTAAAAACTGCTATAACTCAAAAATGCAATAAGATAGGTTCAAACTTTAAAAGACATGTTGTGCAGATGTACAAGCCCCTCTTGCACAGAAAGTATGGCTTAGATATCTCTTGTAGTTTCTTCAGAACACACAAATTATCTGAAAATGCTTTTGAAGCAATAGACACAAAAACAGCTATAAATCCAAAACCTAATATGATAGACTCAAACTTTAAACTATATATTGTGTAGATTTACAGGTCCTACTTGCCCAGCAAAAAGGGTTCGAATAGCTCTTGCACTTTTTTCGAAACTCACAAACAACTGTTCATGGGCTGAAAAGGCTTTTGGAGCAATAAAAACTTAAAAACTGCTATAACTCAAAAATGCAATAAGATAGGTTCAAACTTTAAAAGACATGTTGTGCAGATGTACAAGCCCCTCTTGCACAGAAAGTATGGCTTAGATATCTCTTGTAGTTTCTTCAGAACACACAAATTATCTGAAAATGCTTTTGAAGCAATAGACACAAAAACAGCTATAAATCCAAAACCTAATATGATAGACTCAAACTTTAAACTATATATTGTTTAGATTTACAGGTCCTACTTGCCCAGCAAAAAGGGTTCGAATAGCTCTTGCACTTTTTTCGAAACTCACAAACAACTGTTCATGGGCTGAAAAGGCTTTTGGAGCAATAAAAACTTAAAAACTGCTATAACTCAAAAATGCAATAAGATAGGTTCAAACTTTAAAAGACATGTTGTGCAGATGTACAAGCCCCTCTTGCACAGAAAGTATGGCTTAGATATCTCTTGTAGTTTCTTCAGAACACACAAATTATCTGAAAATGCTTTTGAAGCAATAGACACAAAAACAGCTATAAATCCAAAACCTAATATGATAGACTCAAACTTTAAACTATATATTGTTTAGATTTACAGGTCCTACTTGCCCAGCAAAAAGGGTTCGAATAGCTCTTGCACTTTTTTCGAAACTCACAAACAACTGTTCATGGGCTGAAAAGGCTTTTGGAGCAATAAAAACTTAAAAACTGCTATAACTCAAAAATGCAATAAGATAGGTTCAAACTTTAAAAGACATGTTGTGCAGATGTACAAGCCCCTCTTGCACATAAAGTATGGCTTAGATATCTCTTGTAGTTTCTTCAGAACACACAAATTATCTGAAAATGCTTTTGAAGCAATAGACACAAAAACAGCTATAAATCCAAAACCTAATATGATAGACTCAAACTTTAAACTATATATTGTGTAGATTTACAGGTCCTACTTGCCCAGCAAAAAGGGTTCGAATAGCTCTTGCACTTTTATCGAAACTCACAAACAACTGTTCATGGGCTGAAAAGGCTTTTGGAGCAATAAAAACTTAAAAACTGCTATAACTCAAAAATGCAATAAGATAAGTTCAAACTTTAAAAGACATGTTGTGCAGATGTACAAGCCCCTCTTGCACAGAAAGTATGGCTTAGATATCTCTTGTAGTTTCTTCAGAACACACAAATTATCTGAAAATGCTTTTGAAGCAATAGACACAAAAACAGCTATAAATCCAAAACCTAATATGATAGACTCAAACTTTAAACTATATATTGTGTAGATTTACAGGTCCTACTTGCCCAGCAAAAAGGGTTCGAATAGCTCTTGCGCTTTTATCGAAACTCACAAACAACTGTTCATGGGCTGAAAAGGCTTTTGGAGCAATAAAAACTTAAAAACTGCTATAACTCAAAAATGCAATAAGATAGGTTCAAACTTTAAAAGACATGTTGTGCAGATGTACAAGCCCCTCTTGCACAGAAAGTATGGCTTAGATATCTCTTGTAGTTTCTTCAGAACACACAAATTATCTGAAAATGCTTTTGAAGCAATAGACACAAAAACAGCTATAAATCCAAAACCTAATATGATAGACTCAAACTTTAAACTATATATTGTTTAGATTTACAGGTCCTACTTGCCCAGCAAAAAGGGTTCGAATAGCTCTTGCACTTTTTTCGAAACTCACAAACAACTGTTCATGGGCTGAAAAGGCTTTTGGAGCAATAAAAACTTAAAAACTGCTATAACTCAAAAATGCAATAAGATAGGTTCAAACTTTAAAAGACATGTTGTGCAGATGTACAAGCCCCTCTTGCACAGAAAGTATGGCTTAGATATCTCTTGTAGTTTCTTCAGAACACACAAATTATCTGAAAATGCTTTTGAAGCAATAGACACAAAAACAGCTATAAATCCAAAACCTAATATGATAGACTCAAACTTTAAACTATATATTGTTTAGATTTACAGGTCCTACTTGCCCAGCAAAAAGGGTTCGAATAGCTCTTGCACTTTTTTCGAAACTCACAAACAACTGTTCATGGGCTGAAAAGGCTTTTGGAGCAATAAAAACTTAAAAACTGCTATAACTCAAAAATGCAATAAGATAGGTTCAAACTTTAAAAGACATGTTGTGCAGATGTACAAGCCCCTCTTGCACAGAAAGTATGGCTTAGATATCTCTTGTAGTTTCTTCAGAACACACAAATTATCTGAAAATGCTTTTGAAGCAATAGACACAAAAACAGCTATAAATCCAAAACCTAATATGATAGACTCAAACTTTAAACTATATATTGTGTAGATTTACAGGTCCTACTTGCCCAGCAAAAAGGGTTCGAATAGCTCTTGCACTTTTTTCGAAACTCACAAACAACTGTTCATGGGCTGAAAAGGCTTTTGGAGCAATAAAAACTTAAAAACTGCTATAACTCAAAAATGCAATAAGATAGGTTCAAACTTTAAAAGACATGTTGTGCAGATGTACAAGCCCCTCTTGCACAGAAAGTATGGCTTAGATATCTCTTGTAGTTTCTTCAGAACACACAAATTATCTGAAAATGCTTTTGAAGCAATAGACACAAAAACAGCTATAAATCCAAAACCTAATATGATAGACTCAAACTTTAAACTATATATTGTGTAGATTTACAGATCCTACTTGCCCATTAAAAAGGGTTCGAATAGCTCTTGCACTTTTATCGAAACTCACAAACAACTGTTCATGGGCTGAAAGGGCTTTTGGAGCAATAAAAACTTAAAAACTGCTATAACTCAAAAATGCAAAAAGATAAGTTCAAACTTTAAAAGACATGTTGTGCTGATGTACAAGCCCCTCTTGCACAGAAAGTATGGCTTAGATATCTCTTGTAGTTTCTTCAGAACACACAAATGATCTGAAAATGCTTTTGAAGCAATAGACACAAAAACAGCTATAAATCCAAAACCTAATATGATAGACTCAAACTTTAAACTATATATTGTGTAGATTTACAGGTCCTACTTGCCCAGCAAAAAGGGTTCGAATAGCTCTTGCGCTTTTATCGAAACTCACAAACAACTGTTCATGGGCTGAAAAGGCTTTTGGAGCAATAAAAACTTAAAAACTGCTATAACTCAAAAATGCAATAAGATAGGTTCAAACTTTAAAAGACATGTTGTGCAGATGTACAAGCCCCTCTTGCACAGAAAGTATGGCTTAGATATCTCTTGTAGTTTCTTCAGAACACACAAATTATCTGAAAATGCTTTTGAAGCAATAGACACAAAAACAGCTATAAATCCAAAACCTAATATGATAGACTCAAACTTTAAACTATATATTGTGTAGATTTACAGGTCCTACTTGCCCAGCAAAAAGGGTTCGAATAGCTCTTGCACTTTTTTCGAAACTCACAAACAACTGTTCATGGGCTGAAAATGCTTTTGGAGCAATAAAAACTTAAAAACTGCTATAACTCAAAAATGCAATAAGATAGGTTCAAACTTTAAAAGACATGTTGTGCAGATGTACAAGCCCCTCTTGCACAGAAAGTATGGCTTAGATATCTCTTGTAGTTTCTTCAGAACACACAAATTATCTGAAAATGCTTTTGAAGCAATAGACACAAAAACAGCTATAAATCCAAAACCTAATATGATAGACTCAAACTTTAAACTATATATTGTGTAGATTTACAGGTCCTACTTGCCCAGCAAAAAGGGTTCGAATAGCTCTTGCGCTTTTATCGAAACTCACAAACAACTGTTCATGGGCTGAAAAGGCTTTTGGAGCAATAAAAACTTAAAAACTGCTATAACTCAAAAATGCAATAAGATAGGTTCAAACTTTAAAAGACATGTTGTGCAGATGTACAAGCCCCTCTTGCACAGAAAGTATGGCTTAGATATCTCTTGTAGTTTCTTCAGAACACACAAATTATCTGAAAATGCTTTTGAAGCAATAGACACAAAAACAGCTATAAATCCAAAACCTAATATGATAGACTCAAACTTTAAACTATATATTGTGTAGATTTACAGGTCCTACTTGCCCAGCAAAAAGGGTTCGAATAGCTCTTGCACTTTTATCGAAACTCACAAACAACTGTTCATGGGCTGAAAAGGCTTTTGGAGCAATAAAAACTTAAAAACTGCTATAACTCAAAAATGCAATAAGATAAGTTCAAACTTTAAAAGACATGTTGTGCAGATGTACAAGCCCCTCTTGCACAGAAAGTATGGCTTAGATATCTCTTGTAGTTTCTTCAGAACACACAAATGATCTGAAAATGCTTTTGAAGCAATAGACACAAAAACAGCTATAAATCCAAAACCTAATATGATAGACTCAAACTTTAAACTATATATTGTGTAGATTTACAGGTCCTACTTGCCCAGCAAAAAGGGTTCGAATAGCTCTTGCGCTTTTATCGAAACTCACAAACAACTGTTCATGGGCTGAAAAGGCTTTTGGAGCAATAAAAACTTAAAAACTGCTATAACTCAAAAATGCAATAAGATAGGTTCAAACTTTAAAAGACATGTTTTGCAGATGTACAAGCCCCTCTTGCACAGAAAGTATGGCTTAGATATCTCTTGTAGTTTCTTCAGAACACACAAATTATCTGAAAATGCTTTTGAAGCAATAGACACAAAAACAGCTATAAATCCAAAACCTAATATGATAGACTCAAACTTTAAACTATATATTGTTTAGATTTACAGGTCCTACTTGCCCAGCAAAAAGGGTTCGAATAGCTCTTGCACTTTTTTCGAAACTCACAAACAACTGTTCATGGGCTGAAAAGGCTTTTGGAGCAATAAAAACTTAAAAACTGCTATAACTCAAAAATGCAATAAGATAGGTTCAAACTTTAAAAGACATGTTGTGCAGATGTACAAGCCCCTCTTGCACAGAAAGTATGGCTTAGATATCTCTTGTAGTTTCTTCAGAACACACAAATTATCTGAAAATGCTTTTGAAGCAATAGACACAAAAACAGCTATAAATCCAAAACCTAATATGATAGACTCAAACTTTAAACTATATATTGTTTAGATTTACAGGTCCTACTTGCCCAGCAAAAAGGGTTCGAATAGCTCTTGCACTTTTTTCGAAACTCACAAACAACTGTTCATGGGCTGAAAAGGCTTTTGGAGCAATAAAAACTTAAAAACTGCTATAACTCAAAAATGCAATAAGATAGGTTCAAACTTTAAAAGACATGTTGTGCAGATGTACAAGCCCCTCTTGCACAGAAAGTATGGCTTAGATATCTCTTGTAGTTTCTTCAGAACACACAAATTATCTGAAAATGCTTTTGAAGCAATAGACACAAAAACAGCTATAAATCCAAAACCTAATATGATAGACTCAAACTTTAAACTATATATTGTGTAGATTTACAGGTCCTACTTGCCCAGCAAAAAGGGTTCGAATAGCTCTTGCGCTTTTATCGAAACTCACAAACAACTGTTCATGGGCTGAAAAGGCTTTTGGAGCAATAAAAACTTAAAAACTGCTATAACTCAAAAATGCAATAAGATAGGTTCAAACTTTAAAAGACATGTTGTGCAGATGTACAAGCCCCTCTTGCACAGAAAGTATGGCTTAGATATCTCTTGTAGTTTCTTCAGAACACACAAATTATCTGAAAATGCTTTTGAAGCAATAGACACAAAAACAGCTATAAATCCAAAACCTAATATGATAGACTCAAACTTTAAACTATATATTGTGTAGATTTACAGGTCCTACTTGCCCAGCAAAAAGGGTTCGAATAGCTCTTGCACTTTTATCGAAACTCACAAACAACTGTTCATGGGCTGAAAAGGCTTTTGGAGCAATAAAAACTTAAAAACTGCTATAACTCAAAAATGCAATAAGATAAGTTCAAACTTTAAAAGACATGTTGTGCAGATGTACAAGCCCCTCTTGCACAGAAAGTATGGCTTAGATATCTCTTGTAGTTTCTTCAGAACACACAAATTATCTGAAAATGCTTTTGAAGCAATAGACACAAAAACAGCTATAAATCCAAAACCTAATATGATAGACTCAAACTTTAAACTATATATTGTGTAGATTTACAGGTCCTACTTGCCCAGCAAAAAGGGTTCGAATAGCTCTTGCGCTTTTATCGAAACTCACAAACAACTGTTCATGGGCTGAAAAGGCTTTTGGAGCAATAAAAACTTAAAAACTGCTATAACTCAAAAATGCAATAAGATAGGTTCAAACTTTAAAAGACATGTTGTGCAGATGTACAAGCCCCTCTTGCACAGAAAGTATGGCTTAGATATCTCTTGTAGTTTCTTCAGAACACACAAATTATCTGAAAATGCTTTTGAAGCAATAGACACAAAAACAGCTATAAATCCAAAACCTAATATGATAGACTCAAACTTTAAACTATATATTGTTTAGATTTACAGGTCCTACTTGCCCAGCAAAAAGGGTTCGAATAGCTCTTGCACTTTTTTCGAAACTCACAAACAACTGTTCATGGGCTGAAAAGGCTTTTGGAGCAATAAAAACTTAAAAACTGCTATAACTCAAAAATGCAATAAGATAGGTTCAAACTTTAAAAGACATGTTGTGCAGATGTACAAGCCCCTCTTGCACAGAAAGTATGGCTTAGATATCTCTTGTAGTTTCTTCAGAACACACAAATTATCTGAAAATGCTTTTGAAGCAATAGACACAAAAACAGCTATAAATCCAAAACCTAATATGATAGACTCAAACTTTAAACTATATATTGTTTAGATTTACAGGTCCTACTTGCCCAGCAAAAAGGGTTCGAATAGCTCTTGCACTTTTTTCGAAACTCACAAACAACTGTTCATGGGCTGAAAAGGCTTTTGGAGCAATAAAAACTTAAAAACTGCTATAACTCAAAAATGCAATAAGATAGGTTCAAACTTTAAAAGACATGTTGTGCAGATGTACAAGCCCCTCTTGCACAGAAAGTATGGCTTAGATATCTCTTGTAGTTTCTTCAGAACACACAAATTATCTGAAAATGCTTTTGAAGCAATAGACACAAAAACAGCTATAAATCCAAAACCTAATATGATAGACTCAAACTTTAAACTATATATTGTGTAGATTTACAGGTCCTACTTGCCCAGCAAAAAGGGTTCGAATAGCTCTTGCACTTTTTTCGAAACTCACAAACAACTGTTCATGGGCTGAAAAGGCTTTTGGAGCAATAAAAACTTAAAAACTGCTATAACTCAAAAATGCAATAAGATAGGTTCAAACTTTAAAAGACATGTTGTGCAGATGTACAAGCCCCTCTTGCACAGAAAGTATGGCTTAGATATCTCTTGTAGTTTCTTCAGAACACACAAATTATCTGAAAATGCTTTTGAAGCAATAGACACAAAAACAGCTATAAATCCAAAACCTAATATGATAGACTCAAACTTTAAACTATATATTGTGTAGATTTACAGATCCTACTTGCCCAGCAAAAAGGGTTCGAATAGCTCTTGCACTTTTATCGAAACTCACAAACAACTGTTCATGGGCTGAAAAGGCTTTTGGAGCAATAAAAACTTAAAAACTGCTATAACTCAAAAATGCAAAAAGATAAGTTCAAACTTTAAAAGACATGTTGTGCAGATGTACAAGCCCCTCTTGCACAGAAAGTATGGCTTAGATATCTCTTGTAGTTTCTTCAGAACACACAAATGATCTGAAAATGCTTTTGAAGCAATAGACACAAAAACAGCTATAAATCCAAAACCTAATATGATAGACTCAAACTTTAAACTATATATTGTGTAGATTTACAGGTCCTACTTGCCCAGCAAAAAGGGTTCGAATAGCTCTTGCGCTTTTATCGAAACTCACAAACAACTGTTCATGGGCTGAAAAGGCTTTTGGAGCAATAAAAACTTAAAAACTGCTATAACTCAAAAATGCAATAAGATAGGTTCAAACTTTAAAAGACATGTTGTGCAGATGTACAAGCCCCTCTTGCACAGAAAGTATGGCTTAGATATCTCTTGTAGTTTCTTCAGAACACACAAATTATCTGAAAATGCTTTTGAAGCAATAGACACAAAAACAGCTATAAATCCAAAACCTAATATGATAGACTCAAACTTTAAACTATATATTGTGTAGATTTACAGGTCCTACTTGCCCAGCAAAAAGGGTTCGAATAGCTCTTGCACTTTTTTCGAAACTCACAAACAACTGTTCATGGGCTGAAAATGCTTTTGGAGCAATAAAAACTTAAAAACTGCTATAACTCAAAAATGCAATAAGATAGGTTCAAACTTTAAAAGACATGTTGTGCAGATGTACAAGCCCCTCTTGCACAGAAAGTATGGCTTAGATATCTCTTGTAGTTTCTTCAGAACACACAAATTATCTGAAAATGCTTTTGAAGCAATAGACACAAAAACAGCTATAAATCCAAAACCTAATATGATAGACTCAAACTTTAAACTATATATTGTGTAGATTTACAGGTCCTACTTGCCCAGCAAAAAGGGTTTGAATAGCTCTTGCGCTTTTATCGAAACTCACAAACAACTGTTCATGGGCTGAAAAGGCTTTTGGAGCAATAAAAACTTAAAAACTGCTATAACTCAAAAATGCAATAAGATAGGTTCAAACTTTAAAAGACATGTTGTGCAGATGTACAAGCCCCTCTTGCACAGAAAGTATGGCTTAGATATCTCTTGTAGTTTCTTCAGAACACACAAATTATCTGAAAATGCTTTTGAAGCAATAGACACAAAAACAGCTATAAATCCAAAACCTAATATGATAGACTCAAACTTTAAACTATATATTGTTTAGATTTACAGGTCCTACTTGCCCAGCAAAAAGGGTTCGAATAGCTCTTGCACTTTTTTCGAAACTCACAAACAACTGTTCATGGGCTGAAAATGCTTTTGGAGCAATAAAAACTTAAAAACTGCTATAACTCAAAAATGCAATAAGATAGGTTCAAACTTTAAAAGACATGTTGTGCAGATGTACAAGCCCCTCTTGCACAGAAAGTATGGCTTAGATATCTCTTGTAGTTTCTTCAGAACACACAAATTATCTGAAAATGCTTTTGAAGCAATAGACACAAAAACAGCTATAAATCCAAAACCTAATATGATAGACTCAAACTTTAAACTATATATTGTTTAGATTTACAGGTCCTACTTGCCCAGCAAAAAGGGTTCGAATAGCTCTTGCACTTTTTTCGAAACTCACAAACAACTGTTCATGGGCTGAAAAGGCTTTTGGAGCAATAAAAACTTAAAAACTGCTATAACTCAAAAATGCAATAAGATAGGTTCAAACTTTAAAAGACATGTTGTGCAGATGTACAAGCCCCTCTTGCACAGAAAGTATGGCTTAGATATCTCTTGTAGTTTCTTCAGAACACACAAATTATCTGAAAATGCTTTTGAAGCAATAGACACAAAAACAGCTATAAATCCAAAACCTAATATGATAGACTCAAACTTTAAACTATATATTGTGTAGATTTACAGGTCCTACTTGCCCAGCAAAAAGGGTTCGAATAGCTCTTGCACTTTTTTCGAAACTCACAAACAACTGTTCATGGGCTGAAAAGGCTTTTGAAGCAATAAAAACTTAAAAACTGCTATAACTCAAAAATGCAATAAGATAGGTTCAAACTTTAAAAGACATGTTGTGCAGATGTACAAGCCCCTCTTGCACAGAAAGTATGGCTTAGATATCTCTTGTAGTTTCTTCAGAACACACAAATTATCTGAAAATGCTTTTGAAGCAATAGACACAAAAACAGCTATAAATCCAAAACCTAATATGATAGACTCAAACTTTAAACTATATATTGTGTAGATTTACAGATCCTACTTGCCCAGCAAAAAGGGTTCGAATAGCTCTTGCACTTTTATCGAAACTCACAAACAACTGTTCATGGGCTGAAAAGGCTTTTGGAGCAATAAAAACTTAAAAACTGCTATAACTCAAAAATGCAAAAAGATAAGTTCAAACTTTAAAAGACATGTTGTGCAGATGTACAAGCCCCTCTTGCACAGAAAGTATGGCTTAGATATCTCTTGTAGTTTCTTCAGAACACACAAATGATCTGAAAATGCTTTTGAAGCAATAGACACAAAAACAGCTATAAATCCAAAACCTAATATGATAGACTCAAACTTTAAACTATATATTGTGTAGATTTACAGGTCCTACTTGCCCAGCAAAAAGGGTTCGAATAGCTCTTGCGCTTTTATCGAAACTCACAAACAACTGTTCATGGGCTGAAAAGGCTTTTGGAGCAATAAAAACTTAAAAACTGCTATAACTCAAAAATGCAATAAGATAGGTTCAAACTTTAAAAGACATGTTGTGCAGATGTACAAGCCCCTCTTCCACAGAAAGTATGGCTTAGATATCTCTTGTAGTTTCTTCAGAACACACAAATTATCTGAAAATGCTTTTGAAGCAATAGACACAAAAACAGCTATAAATCCAAAACCTAATATGATAGACTCAAACTTTAAACTATATATTGTGTAGATTTACAGGTCCTACTTGCCCAGCAAAAAGGGTTCGAATAGCTCTTGCACTTTTTTCGAAACTCACAAACAACTGTTCATGGGCTGAAAATGCTTTTGGAGCAATAAAAACTTAAAAACTGCTATAACTCAAAAATGCAATAAGATAGGTTCAAACTTTAAAAGACATGTTGTGCAGATGTACAAGCCCCTCTTGCACAGAAAGTATGGCTTAGATATCTCTTGTAGTTTCTTCAGAACACACAAATTATCTGAAAATGCTTTTGAAGCAATAGACACAAAAACAGCTATAAATCCAAAACCTAATATGATAGACTCAAACTTTAAACTATATATTGTGTAGATTTACAGGTCCTACTTGCCCAGCAAAAAGGGTTCGAATAGCTCTTGCGCTTTTATCGAAACTCACAAACAACTGTTCATGGGCTGAAAAGGCTTTTGGAGCAATAAAAACTTAAAAACTGCTATAACTCAAAAATGCAATAAGATAGGTTCAAACTTTAAAAGACATGTTGTGCAGATGTACAAGCCCCTCTTGCACAGAAAGTATGGCTTAGATATCTCTTGTAGTTTCTTCAGAACACACAAATTATCTGAAAATGCTTTTGAAGCAATAGACACAAAAACAGCTATAAATCCAAAACCTAATATGATAGACTCAAACTTTAAACTATATATTGTGTAGATTTACAGGTCCTACTTGCCCAGCAAAAAGGGTTCGAATAGCTCTTGCACTTTTTTCGAAACTCACAAACAACTGTTCATGGGCTGAAAATGCTTTTGGAGCAATAAAAACTTAAAAACTGCTATAACTCAAAAATGCAATAAGATAGGTTCAAACTTTAAAAGACATGTTGTGCAGATGTACAAGCCCCTCTTGCACAGAAAGTATGGCTTAGATATCTCTTGTAGTTTCTTCAGAACACACAAATTATCTGAAAATGCTTTTGAAGCAATAGACACAAAAACAGCTATAAATCCAAAACCTAATATGATAGACTCAAACTTTAAACTATATATTGTGTAGATTTACAGGTCCTACTTGCCCAGCAAAAAGGGTTCGAATAGCTCTTGCGCTTTTATCGAAACTCACAAACAACTGTTCATGGGCTGAAAAGGCTTTTGGAGCAATAAAAACTTAAAAACTGCTATAACTCAAAAATGCAATAAGATAGGTTCAAACTTTAAAAGACATGTTGTGCAGATGTACAAGCCCCTCTTGCACAGAAAGTATGGCTTAGATATCTCTTGTAGTTTCTTCAGAACACACAAATTATCTGAAAATGCTTTTGAAGCAATAGACACAAAAACAGCTATAAATCCAAAACCTAATATGATAGACTCAAA
The DNA here is from genome assembly GCF_026437365.1 of Eucyclogobius newberryi. Classification (NCBI taxonomy): domain Eukaryota; kingdom Metazoa; phylum Chordata; class Actinopteri; order Gobiiformes; family Gobiidae; genus Eucyclogobius; species Eucyclogobius newberryi. The sequence continues at coordinate 36,892,707 of NW_027316167.1, forward strand.
CTTTAAACTATATATTGTGTAGATTTACAGGTCCTACTTGCCCAGCAAAAAGGGTTCGAATAGCTCTTGCGCTTTTATCGAAACTCACAAACAACTGTTCATGGGCTGAAAAGGCTTTTGGAGCAATAAAAACTTAAAAACTGCTATAACTCAAAAATGCAATAAGATAGGTTCAAACTTTAAAAGACATGTTGTGCAGATGTACAAGCCCCTCTTGCACAGAAAGTATGGCTTAGATATCTCTTGTAGTTTCTTCAGAACACACAAATTATCTGAAAATGCTTTTGAAGCAATAGACACAAAAACAGCTATAAATCCAAAACCTAATATGATAGACTCAAACTTTAAACTATATATTGTTTAGATTTACAGGTCCTACTTGCCCAGCAAAAAGGGTTCGAATAGCTCTTGCACTTTTTTCGAAACTCACAAACAACTGTTCATGGGCTGAAAATGCTTTTGGAGCAATAAAAACTTAAAAACTGCTATAACTCAAAAATGCAATAAGATAGGTTCAAACTTTAAAAGACATGTTGTGCAGATGTACAAGCCCCTCTTGCACAGAAAGTATGGCTTAGATATCTCTTGTAGTTTCTTCAGAACACACAAATTATCTGAAAATGCTTTTGAAGCAATAGACACAAAAACAGCTATAAATCCAAAACCTAATATGATAGACTCAAACTTTAAACTATATATTGTTTAGATTTACAGGTCCTACTTGCCCAGCAAAAAGGGTTCGAATAGCTCTTGCACTTTTTTCGAAACTCACAAACAACTGTTCATGGGCTGAAAAGGCTTTTGGAGCAATAAAAACTTAAAAACTGCTATAACTCAAAAATGCAATAAGATAGGTTCAAACTTTAAAAGACATGTTGTGCAGATGTACAAGCCCCTCTTGCACAGAAAGTATGGCTTAGATATCTCTTGTAGTTTCTTCAGAACACACAAATTATCTGAAAATGCTTTTGAAGCAATAGACACAAAAACAGCTATAAATCCAAAACCTAATATGATAGACTCAAACTTTAAACTATATATTGTTTAGATTTACAGGTCCTACTTGCCCAGCAAAAAGGGTTCGAATAGCTCTTGCACTTTTTTCGAAACTCACAAACAACTGTTCATGGGCTGAAAATGCTTTTGGAGCAATAAAAACTTAAAAACTGCTATAACTCAAAAATGCAATAAGATAGGTTCAAACTTTAAAAGACATGTTGTGCAGATGTACAAGCCCCTCTTGCACAGAAAGTATGGCTTAGATATCTCTTGTAGTTTCTTCAGAACACACAAATTATCTGAAAATGCTTTTGAAGCAATAGACACAAAAACAGCTATAAATCCAAAACCTAATATGATAGACTCAAACTTTAAACTATATATTGTTTAGATTTACAGGTCCTACTTGCCCAGCAAAAAGGGTTCGAATAGCTCTTGCACTTTTTTCGAAACTCACAAACAACTGTTCATGGGCTGAAAAGGCTTTTGGAGCAATAAAAACTTAAAAACTGCTATAACTCAAAAATGCAATAAGATAGGTTCAAACTTTAAAAGACATGTTGTGCAGATGTACAAGCCCCTCTTGCACAGAAAGTATGGCTTAGATATCTCTTGTAGTTTCTTCAGAACACACAAATTATCTGAAAATGCTTTTGAAGCAATAGACACAAAAACAGCTATAAATCCAAAACCTAATATGATAGACTCAAACTTTAAACTATATATTGTGTAGATTTACAGGTCCTACTTGCCCAGCAAAAAGGGTTCGAATAGCTCTTGCACTTTTTTCGAAACTCACAAACAACTGTTCATGGGCTGAAAAGGCTTTTGGAGCAATAAAAACTTAAAAACTGCTATAACTCAAAAATGCAATAAGATAGGTTCAAACTTTAAAAGACATGTTGTGCAGATGTACAAGCCCCTCTTGCACAGAAAGTATGGCTTAGATATCTCTTGTAGTTTCTTCAGAACACACAAATTATCTGAAAATGCTTTTGAAGCAATAGACACAAAAACAGCTATAAATCCAAAACCTAATATGATAGACTCAAACTTTAAACTATATATTGTGTAGATTTACAGATCCTACTTGCCCAGCAAAAAGGGTTCGAATAGCTCTTGCACTTTTATCGAAACTCACAAACAACTGTTCATGGGCTGAAAAGGCTTTTGGAGCAATAAAAACTTAAAAACTGCTATAACTCAAAAATGCAAAAAGATAAGTTCAAACTTTAAAAGACATGTTGTGCAGATGTACAAGCCCCTCTTGCACAGAAAGTATGGCTTAGATATCTCTTGTAGTTTCTTCAGAACACACAAATGATCTGAAAATGCTTTTGAAGCAATAGACACAAAAACAGCTATAAATCCAAAACCTAATATGATAGACTCAAACTTTAAACTATATATTGTTTAGATTTACAGGTCCTACTTGCCCAGCAAAAAGGGTTCGAATAGCTCTTGCACTTTTTTCGAAACTCACAAACAACTGTTCATGGGCTGAAAAGGCTTTTGGAGCAATAAAAACTTAAAAACTGCTATAACTCAAAAATGCAATAAGATAGGTTCAAACTTTAAAAGACATGTTGTGCAGATGTACAAGCCCCTCTTGCACAGAAAGTATGGCTTAGATATCTCTTGTAGTTTCTTCAGAACACACAAATTATCTGAAAATGCTTTTGAAGCAATAGACACAAAAACAGCTATAAATCCAAAACCTAATATGATAGACTCAAACTTTAAACTATATATTGTGTAGATTTACAGGTCCTACTTGCCCAGCAAAAAGGGTTCGAATAGCTCTTGCGCTTTTTTCGAAACTCACAAACAACTGTTCATGGGCTGAAAAGGCTTTTGGAGCAATAAAAACTTAAAAACTGCTATAACTCAAAAATGCAATAAGATAGGTTCAAACTTTAAAAGACATGTTGTGCAGATGTACAAGCCCCTCTTGCACAGAAAGTATGGCTTAGATATCTCTTGTAGTTTCTTCAGAACACACAAATTATCTGAAAATGCTTTTGAAGCAATAGACACAAAAACAGCTATAAATCCAAAACCTAATATGATAGACTCAAACTTTAAACTATATATTGTGTAGATTTACAGATCCTACTTGCCCAGCAAAAAGGGTTCGAATAGCTCTTGCACTTTTATCGAAACTCACAACAACTGTTCATGGGCTGAAAAGGCTTTTGGAGCAATAAAAACTTAAAAACTGCTATAACTCAAAAATGCAAAAAGATAAGTTCAAACTTTAAAAGACATGTTGTGCAGATGTACAAGCCCCTCTTGCACAGAAAGTATGGCTTAGATATCTCTTGTAGTTTCTTCAGAACACACAAATGATCTGAAAATGCTTTTGAAGCAATAGACACAAAAACAGCTATAAATCCAAAACCTAATATGATAGACTCAAACTTTAAACTATATATTGTGTAGATTTACAGGTCCTACTTGCCCAGCAAAAAGGGTTCGAATAGCTCTTGCGCTTTTATCGAAACTCACAAACAACTGTTCATGGGCTGAAAAGGCTTTTGGAGCAATAAAAACTTAAAAACTGCTATAACTCAAAAATGCAATAAGATAGGTTCAAACTTTAAAAGACATGTTGTGCAGATGTACAAGCCCCTCTTGCACAGAAAGTATGGCTTAGATATCTCTTGTAGTTTCTTCAGAACACACAAATTATCTGAAAATGCTTTTGAAGCAATAGACACAAAAACAGCTATAAATCCAAAACCTAATATGATAGACTCAAACTTTAAACTATATATTGTGTAGATTTACAGGTCCTACTTGCCCAGCAAAAAGGGTTCGAATAGCTCTTGCACTTTTTTCGAAACTCACAAACAACTGTTCATGGGCTGAAAATGCTTTTGGAGCAATAAAAACTTAAAAACTGCTATAACTCAAAAATGCAATAAGATAGGTTCAAACTTTAAAAGACATGTTGTGCAGATGTACAAGCCCCTCTTGCACAGAAAGTATGGCTTAGATATCTCTTGTAGTTTCTTCAGAACACACAAATTATCTGAAAATGCTTTTGAAGCAATAGACACAAAAACAGCTATAAATCCAAAACCTAATATGATAGACTCAAACTTTAAACTATATATTGTGTAGATTTACAGGTCCTACTTGCCCAGCAAAAAGGGTTCGAATAGCTCTTGCGCTTTTATCGAAACTCACAAACAACTGTTCATGGGCTGAAAAGGCTTTTGGAGCAATAAAAACTTAAAAACTGCTATAACTCAAAAATGCAATAAGATAGGTTCAAACTTTAAAAGACATGTTGTGCAGATGTACAAGCCCCTCTTGCACAGAAAGTATGGCTTAGATATCTCTTGTAGTTTCTTCAGAACACACAAATTATCTGAAAATGCTTTTGAAGCAATAGACACAAAAACAGCTATAAATCCAAAACCTAATATGATAGACTCAAACTTTAAACTATATATTGTTTAGATTTACAGGTCCTACTTGCCCAGCAAAAAGGGTTCGAATAGCTCTTGCACTTTTTTCGAAACTCACAAACAACTGTTCATGGGCTGAAAATGCTTTTGGAGCAATAAAAACTTAAAAACTGCTATAACTCAAAAATGCAATAAGATAGGTTCAAACTTTAAAAGACATGTTGTGCAGATGTACAAGCCCCTCTTGCACAGAAAGTATGGCTTAGATATCTCTTGTAGTTTCTTCAGAACACACAAATTATCTGAAAATGCTTTTGAAGCAATAGACACAAAAACAGCTATAAATCCAAAACCTAATATGATAGACTCAAACTTTAAACTATATATTGTTTAGATTTACAGGTCCTACTTGCCCAGCAAAAAGGGTTCGAATAGCTCTTGCACTTTTTTCGAAACTCACAAACAACTGTTCATGGGCTGAAAAGGCTTTTGGAGCAATAAAAACTTAAAAACTGCTATAACTCAAAAATGCAATAAGATAGGTTCAAACTTTAAAAGACATGTTGTGCAGATGTACAAGCCCCTCTTGCACAGAAAGTATGGCTTAGATATCTCTTGTAGTTTCTTCAGAACACACAAATTATCTGAAAATGCTTTTGAAGCAATAGACACAAAAACAGCTATAAATCCAAAACCTAATATGATAGACTCAAACTTTAAACTATATATTGTGTAGATTTACAGGTCCTACTTGCCCAGCAAAAAGGGTTCGAATAGCTCTTGCACTTTTTTCGAAACTCACAAACAACTGTTCATGGGCTGAAAAGGCTTTTGAAGCAATAAAAACTTAAAAACTGCTATAACTCAAAAATGCAATAAGATAGGTTCAAACTTTAAAAGACATGTTGTGCAGATGTACAAGCCCCTCTTGCACAGAAAGTATGGCTTAGATATCTCTTGTAGTTTCTTCAGAACACACAAATTATCTGAAAATGCTTTTGAAGCAATAGACACAAAAACAGCTATAAATCCAAAACCTAATATGATAGACTCAAACTTTAAACTATATATTGTGTAGATTTACAGATCCTACTTGCCCAGCAAAAAGGGTTCGAATAGCTCTTGCACTTTTATCGAAACTCACAAACAACTGTTCATGGGCTGAAAAGGCTTTTGGAGCAATAAAAACTTAAAAACTGCTATAACTCAAAAATGCAAAAAGATAAGTTCAAACTTTAAAAGACATGTTGTGCAGATGTACAAGCCCCTCTTGCACAGAAAGTATGGCTTAGATATCTCTTGTAGTTTCTTCAGAACACACAAATGATCTGAAAATGCTTTTGAAGCAATAGACACAAAAACAGCTATAAATCCAAAACCTAATATGATAGACTCAAACTTTAAACTATATATTGTGTAGATTTACAGGTCCTACTTGCCCAGCAAAAAGGGTTCGAATAGCTCTTGCGCTTTTATCGAAACTCACAAACAACTGTTCATGGGCTGAAAAGGCTTTTGGAGCAATAAAAACTTAAAAACTGCTATAACTCAAAAATGCAATAAGATAGGTTCAAACTTTAAAAGACATGTTGTGCAGATGTACAAGCCCCTCTTCCACAGAAAGTATGGCTTAGATATCTCTTGTAGTTTCTTCAGAACACACAAATTATCTGAAAATGCTTTTGAAGCAATAGACACAAAAACAGCTATAAATCCAAAACCTAATATGATAGACTCAAACTTTAAACTATATATTGTGTAGATTTACAGGTCCTACTTGCCCAGCAAAAAGGGTTCGAATAGCTCTTGCACTTTTTTCGAAACTCACAAACAACTGTTCATGGGCTGAAAATGCTTTTGGAGCAATAAAAACTTAAAAACTGCTATAACTCAAAAATGCAATAAGATAGGTTCAAACTTTAAAAGACATGTTGTGCAGATGTACAAGCCCCTCTTGCACAGAAAGTATGGCTTAGATATCTCTTGTAGTTTCTTCAGAACACACAAATTATCTGAAAATGCTTTTGAAGCAATAGACACAAAAACAGCTATAAATCCAAAACCTAATATGATAGACTCAAACTTTAAACTATATATTGTGTAGATTTACAGGTCCTACTTGCCCAGCAAAAAGGGTTCGAATAGCTCTTGCGCTTTTATCGAAACTCACAAACAACTGTTCATGGGCTGAAAAGGCTTTTGGAGCAATAAAAACTTAAAAACTGCTATAACTCAAAAATGCAATAAGATAGGTTCAAACTTTAAAAGACATGTTGTGCAGATGTACAAGCCCCTCTTGCACAGAAAGTATGGCTTAGATATCTCTTGTAGTTTCTTCAGAACACACAAATTATCTGAAAATGCTTTTGAAGCAATAGACACAAAAACAGCTATAAATCCAAAACCTAATATGATAGACTCAAACTTTAAACTATATATTGTGTAGATTTACAGGTCCTACTTGCCCAGCAAAAAGGGTTCGAATAGCTCTTGCACTTTTTTCGAAACTCACAAACAACTGTTCATGGGCTGAAAATGCTTTTGGAGCAATAAAAACTTAAAAACTGCTATAACTCAAAAATGCAATAAGATAGGTTCAAACTTTAAAAGACATGTTGTGCAGATGTACAAGCCCCTCTTGCACAGAAAGTATGGCTTAGATATCTCTTGTAGTTTCTTCAGAACACACAAATTATCTGAAAATGCTTTTGAAGCAATAGACACAAAAACAGCTATAAATCCAAAACCTAATATGATAGACTCAAACTTTAAACTATATATTGTGTAGATTTACAGGTCCTACTTGCCCAGCAAAAAGGGTTCGAATAGCTCTTGCGCTTTTATCGAAACTCACAAACAACTGTTCATGGGCTGAAAAGGCTTTTGGAGCAATAAAAACTTAAAAACTGCTATAACTCAAAAATGCAATAAGATAGGTTCAAACTTTAAAAGACATGTTGTGCAGATGTACAAGCCCCTCTTGCACAGAAAGTATGGCTTAGATATCTCTTGTAGTTTCTTCAGAACACACAAATTATCTGAAAATGCTTTTGAAGCAATAGACACAAAAACAGCTATAAATCCAAAACCTAATATGATAGACTCAAACTTTAAACTATATATTGTGTAGATTTACAGGTCCTACTTGCCCAGCAAAAAGGGTTCGAATAGCTCTTGCGCTTTTATCGAAACTCACAAACAACTGTTCATGGGCTGAAAAGGCTTTTGGAGCAATAAAAACTTAAAAACTGCTATAACTCAAAAATGCAATAAGATAGGTTCAAACTTTAAAAGACATGTTGTGCAGATGTACAAGCCCCTCTTGCACAGAAAGTATGGCTTAGATATCTCTTGTAGTTTCTTCAGAACACACAAATTATCTGAAAATGCTTTTGAAGCAATAGACACAAAAACAGCTATAAATCCAAAACCTAATATGATAGACTCAAACTTTAAACTATATATTGTTTAGATTTACAGGTCCTACTTGCCCAGCAAAAAGGGTTCGAATAGCTCTTGCACTTTTTTCGAAACTCACAAACAACTGTTCATGGGCTGAAAATGCTTTTGGAGCAATAAAAACTTAAAAACTGCTATAACTCAAAAATGCAATAAGATAGGTTCAAACTTTAAAAGACATGTTGTGCAGATGTACAAGCCCCTCTTGCACAGAAAGTATGGCTTAGATATCTCTTGTAGTTTCTTCAGAACACACAAATTATCTGAAAATGCTTTTGAAGCAATAGACACAAAAACAGCTATAAATCCAAAACCTAATATGATAGACTCAAACTTTAAACTATATATTGTTTAGATTTACAGGTCCTACTTGCCCAGCAAAAAGGGTTCGAATAGCTCTTGCACTTTTTTCGAAACTCACAAACAACTGTTCATGGGCTGAAAAGGCTTTTGGAGCAATAAAAACTTAAAAACTGCTATAACTCAAAAATGCAATAAGATAGGTTCAAACTTTAAAAGACATGTTGTGCAGATGTACAAGCCCCTCTTGCACAGAAAGTATGGCTTAGATATCTCTTGTAGTTTCTTCAGAACACACAAATTATCTGAAAATGCTTTTGAAGCAATAGACACAAAAACAGCTATAAATCCAAAACCTAATATGATAGACTCAAACTTTAAACTATATATTGTGTAGATTTACAGGTCCTACTTGCCCAGCAAAAAGGGTTCGAATAGCTCTTGCACTTTTTTCGAAACTCACAAACAACTGTTCATGGGCTGAAAAGGCTTTTGGAGCAATAAAAACTTAAAAACTGCTATAACTCAAAAATGCAATAAGATAGGTTCAAACTTTAAAAGACATGTTGTGCAGATGTACAAGCCCCTCTTGCACAGAAAGTATGGCTTAGATATCTCTTGTAGTTTCTTCAGAACACACAAATTATCTGAAAATGCTTTTGAAGCAATAGACACAAAAACAGCTATAAATCCAAAACCTAATATGATAGACTCAAACTTTAAACTATATATTGTGTAGATTTACAGATCCTACTTGCCCAGCAAAAAGGGTTCGAATAGCTCTTGCACTTTTATCGAAACTCACAAACAACTGTTCATGGGCTGAAAAGGCTTTTGGAGCAATAAAAACTTAAAAACTGCTATAACTCAAAAATGCAAAAAGATAAGTTCAAACTTTAAAAGACATGTTGTGCAGATGTACAAGCCCCTCTTGCACAGAAAGTATGGCTTAGATATCTCTTGTAGTTTCTTCAGAACACACAAATTATCTGAAAATGCTTTTGAAGCAATAGACACAAAAACAGCTATAAATCCAAAACCTAATATGATAGACTCAAACTTTAAACTATATATTGTGTAGATTTACAGGTCCTACTTGCCCAGCAAAAAGGGTTCGAATAGCTCTTGCGCTTTTATCGAAACTCACAAACAACTGTTCATGGGCTGAAAAGGCTTTTGGAGCAATAAAAACTTAAAAACTGCTATAACTCAAAAATGCAATAAGATAGGTTCAAACTTTAAAAGACATGTTGTGCAGATGTACAAGCCCCTCTTGCACAGAAAGTATGGCTTAGATATCTCTTGTAGTTTCTTCAGAACACACAAATTATCTGAAAATGCTTTTGAAGCAATAGACACAAAAACAGCTATAAATCCAAAACCTAATATGATAGACTCAAACTTTAAACTATATATTGTTTAGATTTACAGGTCCTACTTGCCCAGCAAAAAGGGTTCGAATAGCTCTTGCACTTTTTTCGAAACTCACAAACAACTGTTCATGGGCTGAAAAGGCTTTTGGAGCAATAAAAACTTAAAAACTGCTATAACTCAAAAATGCAATAAGATAGGTTCAAACTTTAAAAGACATGTTGTGCAGATGTACAAGCCCCTCTTGCACAGAAAGTATGGCTTAGATATCTCTTGTAGTTTCTTCAGAACACACAAATTATCTGAAAATGCTTTTGAAGCAATAGACACAAAAACAGCTATAAATCCAAAACCTAATATGATAGACTCAAACTTTAAACTATATATTGTTTAGATTTACAGGTCCTACTTGCCCAGCAAAAAGGGTTCGAATAGCTCTTGCACTTTTTTCGAAACTCACAAACAACTGTTCATGGGCTGAAAAGGCTTTTGGAGCAATAAAAACTTAAAAACTGCTATAACTCAAAAATGCAATAAGATAGGTTCAAACTTTAAAAGACATGTTGTGCAGATGTACAAGCCCCTCTTGCACAGAAAGTATGGCTTAGATATCTCTTGTAGTTTCTTCAGAACACACAAATTATCTGAAAATGCTTTTGAAGCAATAGACACAAAAACAGCTATAAATCCAAAACCTAATATGATAGACTCAAACTTTAAACTATATATTGTTTAGATTTACAGGTCCTACTTGCCCAGCAAAAAGGGTTCGAATAGCTCTTGCACTTTTTTCGAAACTCACAAACAACTGTTCATGGGCTGAAAAGGCTTTTGGAGCAATAAAAACTTAAAAACTGCTATAACTCAAAAATGCAATAAGATAGGTTCAAACTTTAAAAGACATGTTGTGCAGATGTACAAGCCCCTCTTGCACAGAAAGTATGGCTTAGATATCTCTTGTAGTTTCTTCAGAACACACAAATTATCTGAAGATGCTTTTGAAGCAATAGACACAAAAACAGCTATAAATCCAAAACCTAATATGATAGACTCAAACTTTAAACTATATATTGTGTAGATTTACAGGTCCTACTTGCCCAGCAAAAAGGGTTCGAATAGCTCTTGCGCTTTTTTCGAAACTCACAAACAACTGTTCATGGGCTGAAAAGGCTTTTGGAGCAATAAAAACTTAAAAACTGCTATAACTCAAAAATGCAATAAGATAGGTTCAAACTTTAAAAGACATGTTGTGCAGATGTACAAGCCCCTCTTGCACAGAAAGTATGGCTTAGATATCTCTTGTAGTTTCTTCAGAACACACAAATTATCTGAAAATGCTTTTGAAGCAATAGACACAAAAACAGCTATAAATCCAAAACCTAATATGATAGACTCAAACTTTAAACTATATATTGTTTAGATTTACAGGTCCTACTTGCCCAGCAAAAAGGGTTCGAATAGCTCTTGCACTTTTTTCGAAACTCACAAACAACTGTTCATGGGCTGAAAAGGCTTTTGGAGCAATAAAAACTTAAAAACTGCTATAACTCAAAAATGCAATAAGATAGGTTCAAACTTTAAAAGACATGTTGTGCAGATGTACAAGCCCCTCTTGCACAGAAAGTATGGCTTAGATATCTCTTGTAGTTTCTTCAGAACACACAAATTATCTGAAGATGCTTTTGAAGCAATAGACACAAAAACAGCTATAAATCCAAAACCTAATATGATAGACTCAAACTTTAAACTATATATTGTGTAGATTTACAGGTCCTACTTGCCCAAAAAAAAGGGTTCGAATAGCTCTTGCGCTTTTTTCGAAACTCACAAACAACTGTTCATGGGCTGAAAAGGCTTTTGGAGCAATAAAAACTTAAAAACTGCTATAACTCAAAAATGCAATAAGATAGGTTCAAACTTTAAAAGACATGTTGTGCAGATGTACAAGCCCCTCTTGCACAGAAAGTATGGCTTAGATATCTCTTGTAGTTTCTTCAGAACACACAAATTATCTGAAAATGCTTTTGAAGCAATAGACACAAAAACAGCTATAAATCCAAAACCTAATATGATAGACTCAAACTTTAAACTATATATTGTGTAGATTTACAGGTCCTACTTGCCCAGCAAAAAGGGTTCGAATAGCTCTTGCACTTTTATCGAAACTCACAAACAACTGTTCATGGGCTGAAAAGGCTTTTGGAGCAATAAAAACTTAAAAACTGCTATAACTCAAAAATGCAATAAGATAGGTTCAAACTTTAAAAGACATGTTGTGCAGATGTACAAGCCCCTCTTGCACAGAAAGTATGGCTTAGATATCTCTTGTAGTTTCTTCAGAACACACAAATTATCTGAAAATGCTTTTGAAGCAATAGACACAAAAACAGCTATAAATCCAAAACCTAATATGATAGACTCAAACTTTAAACTATATATTGTGTAGATTTACAGGTCCTACTTGCCCAAGCAAAAAGGGTTCGAATAGCTCTTGCGCTTTTTTCGAAACTCACAAACAACTGTTCATGGGCTGAAAAGGCTTTTGGAGCAATAAAAACTTAAAAACTGCTATAACTCATAAATGCAATAAGATAGGTTCAAACTTTAAAAGACATGTTGTGCAGATGTACAAGCCCCTCTTGCACAGAAAGTATGGCTTAGATATCTCTTGTAGTTTCTTCAGAACACACAAATTATCTGAAAATGCTTTTGAAGCAATAGACACAAAAACAGCTATAAATCCAAAACCTAATATGATAGACTCAAACTTTAAACTATATATTGTGTAGATTTACAGGTCCTACTTGCCCAGCAAAAAGGGTTCGAATAGCTCTTGCGCTTTTTTCGAAACTCACAAACAACTGTTCATGGGCATAAAAGGCTTTTGGAGCAATAAAAACTTAAAAACTGCTATAACTCAAAAATGCAATAAGATAGGTTCAAACTTTAAAAGACATGTTGTGCAGATGTACAAGCCCCTCTTGCACAGAAAGTATGGCTTAGATATCTCTTGTAGTTTCTTCAGAACACACAAATTATCTGAAAATGCTTTTGAAGCAATAGACACAAAAACAGCTATAAATCCAAAACCTAATATGATAGACTCAAACTTTAAACTATATATTGTGTAGATTTACAGGTCCTACTTGCCCAGCAAAAAGGGTTCGAATAGCTCTTGCGCTTTTATCGAAACTCACAAACAACTGTTCATGGGCTGAAAAGGCTTTTGGAGCAATAAAAACTTAAAAACTGCTATAACTCAAAAATGCAAAAAGATAAGTTCAAACTTTAAAAGACATGTTGTGCAGATGTACAAGCCCCTCTTGCACAGAAAGTATGGCTTAGATATCTCTTGTAGTTTCTTCAGAACACACAAATTATCTGAAAATGCTTTTGAAGCAATAGACACAAAAACAGCTATAAATCCAAAACCTAATATGATAGACTCAAACTTTAAACTATATATTGTGTAGATTTACAGGTCCTACTTGCCCAGCAAAAAGGGTTCGAATAGCTCTTGCACTTTTTTCGAAACTCACAAACAACTGTTCATGGGCTGAAAAGGCTTTTGGAGCAATAAAAACTTAAAAACTGCTATAACCCAAAAATGCAATAAGATAGGTTCAAACTTTAAAAGACATGTTGTGCAGATGTACAAGCCCCTCTTGCACAGAAAGTATGGCTTAGATATCTCTTGTAGTTTCTTCAGAACACACAAATTATCTGAAAATGCTTTTGAAGCAATAGACACAAAAACAGCTATAAATCCAAAACCTAATATGATAGACTCAAACTTTAAACTATATATTGTGTAGATTTACAGGTCCTACTTGCCCAGCAAAAAGGGTTCGAATAGCTCTTGCACTTTTTTCGAAACTCACAAACAACTGTTCATGGGCTGAAAAGGCTTTTGGAGCAATAAAAACTTAAAAACTGCTATAACTCAAAAATGCAATAAGATAGGTTCAAACTTTAAAATACATGTTGTGCAGATATACAAGCCCCTCTTGCACAGAAAGTATGGCTTAGATATCTCTTGTAGTTTCTTCAGAACACACAAATTATCTGAAAATGCTTTTGAAGCAATAGACACAAAAACAGCTATAAATCCAAAACCTAATATGATAGACTCAAACTTTAAACTATATATTGTGTAGATTTACAGGTCCTACTTGCCCAGCAAAAAGGGTTCGAATAGCTCTTGCGCTTTTATCGAAACTCACAAACAACTGTTCATGGGCTGAAAAGGCTTTTGGAGCAATAAAAACTTAAAAACTGCTATAACTCAAAAATGCAAAAAGATAAGTTCAAACTTTAAAAGACATGTTGTGCAGATGTACAAGCCCCTCTTGCACAGAAAGTATGGCTTAGATATCTCTTGTAGTTTCTTCAGAACACACAAATTATCTGAAAATGCTTTTGAAGCAATAGACACAAAAACAGCTATAAATCCAAAACCTAATATGATAGACTCAAACTTTAAACTATATATTGTTTAGATTTACAGGTCCTACTTGCCCAGCAAAAAGGGTTCGAATAGCTCTTGCACTTTTTTCGAAACTCACAAACAACTGTTCATGGGCTGAAAAGGCTTTTGGAGCAATAAAAACTTAAAAACTGCTATAACTCAAAAATGCAATAAGATAGGTTCAAACTTTAAAAGACATGTTGTGCAGATGTACAAGCCCCTCTTGCACAGAAAGTATGGCTTAGATATCTCTTGTAGTTTCTTCAGAACACACAAATTATCTGAAGATGCTTTTGAAGCAATAGACACAAAAACAGCTATAAATCCAAAACCTAATATGATAGACTCAAACTTTAAACTATATATTGTGTAGATTTGCAGGTCCTACTTGCCCAGCAAAAAGGGTTCGAATAGCTCTTGCGCTTTTTTCGAAACTCACAAACAACTGTTCATGGGCTGAAAAGGCTTTTGGAGCAATAAAAACTTAAAAACTGCTATAACTCAAAAATGCAATAAGATAGGTTCAAACTTTAAAAGACATGTTGTGCAGATGTACAAGCCCCTCTTGCACAGAAAGTATGGCTTAGATATCTCTTGTAGTTTCTTCAGAACACACAAATTATCTGAAAATGCTTTTGAAGCAATAGACACAAAAACAGCTATAAATCCAAAACCTAATATGATAGACTCAAACTTTAAACTATATATTGTGTAGATTTACAGGTCCTACTTGCCCAGCAAAAAGGGTTCGAATAGCTCTTGCACTTTTATCGAAACTCACAAACAACTGTTCATGGGCTGAAAAGGCTTTTGGAGCAATAAAAACTTAAAAACTGCTATAACTCAAAAATGCAATAAGATAGGTTCAAACTTTAAAAGACATGTTGTGCAGATGTACAAGCCCCTCTTGCACAGAAAGTATGGCTTAGATATCTCTTGTAGTTTCTTCAGAACACACAAATTATCTGAAAATGCTTTTGAAGCAATAGACACAAAAACAGCTATAAATCCAAAACCTAATATGATAGACTCAAACTTTAAACTATATATTGTGTAGATTTACAGGTCCTACTTGCCCAGCAAAAAGGGTTCGAATAGCTCTTGCGCTTTTATCGAAACTCACAAACAACTGTTCATGGGCTGAAAAGGCTTTAGGAGCAATAAAAACTTAAAAACTGCTATAACTCAAAAATGCAAAAAGATAAGTTCAAACTTTAAAAGACATGTTGTGCAGATGTACAAGCCCCTCTTGCACAGAAAGTATGGCTTAGATATCTCTTGTAGTTTCTTCAGAACACACAAATTATCTGAAAATGCTTTTGAAGCAATAGACACAAAAACAGCTATAAATCCAAAACCTAATATGATAGACTCAAACTTTAAACTATATATTGTTTAGATTTACAGGTCCTACTTGCCCAGCAAAAAGGGTTTGAATAGCTCTTGCACTTTTTTCGAAACTCACAAACAACTGTTCATGGGCTGAAAAGGCTTTTGGAGCAATAAAAACTTAAAAACTGCTATAACTCAAAAATGCAATAAGATAGGTTCAAACTTTAAAAGACATGTTGTGCAGATATACAAGCCCCTCTTGCACAGAAAGTATGGCTTAGATATCTCTTGTAGTTTCTTCAGAACACACAAATTATCTGAAAATGCTTTTGAAGCAATAGACACAAAAACAGCTATAAATCCAAAACCTAATATGATAGACTCAAACTTTAAACTATATATTGTGTAGATTTACAGGTCCTACTTGCCCAGCAAAAAGGGTTCGAATAGCTCTTGCGCTTTTATCGAAACTCACAAACAACTGTTCATGGGCTGAAAAGGCTTTTGGAGCAATAAAAACTTAAAAACTGCTATAACTCAAAAATGCAATAAGATAGGTTCAAACTTTAAAAGACATGTTGTGCAGATGTACAAGCCCCTCTTGCACAGAAAGTATGGCTTAGATATCTCTTGTAGTTTCTTCAGAACACACAAATTATCTGAAAATGCTTTTGAAGCAATAGACACAAAAACAGCTATAAATCCAAAACCTAATATGATAGACTCAAACTTTAAACTATATATTGTGTAGATTTACAGGTCCTACTTGCCCAGCAAAAAGGGTTCGAATAGCTCTTGTGCTTTTTTCGAAACTCACAAACAACTGTTCATGGGCTGAAAAGGCTTTTGGAGCAATAAAAACTTAAAAACTGCTATAACTCAAAAATACAATAAGATAGGTTCAAACTTTAAAAGACATGTTGTGCAGATGTACAAGCCCCTCTTGCACAGAAAGTATGGCTTAGATATCTCTTGTAGTTTCTTCAGAACACGCAAATGATCTGAAAATTCTTTTAAAGCAATAGACACAAAAACAGCTATAAATCCAAAACCTAATATGATAGACTCAAACTTTAAACTATATATTGTGTAGATTTACAGGTCCTACTTGCCCAGCAAAAAGGGTTCGAATAGCTCTTGCGCTTTTTTCGAAACTCACAAACAACTGTTCATGGGCTGAAAAGGCTTTTGGAGCAATAAAAACTTAAAAACTGCTATAACTCATAAATGCAATAAGATAGGTTCAAACTTTAAAAGACATGTTGTGCAGATGTACAAGCCCCTCTTGCACAGAAAGTATGGCTTAGATATCTCTTGTAGTTTCTTCAGAACACACAAATTATCTGAAAATGCTTTTGAAGCAATAGACACAAAAACAGCTATAAATCCAAAACCTAATATGATAGACTCAAACTTTAAACTATATATTGTGTAGATTTACAGGTCCTACTTGCCCAGCAAAAAAGGTTCGAATAGCTCTTGCGCTTTTTTCGAAACTCACAAACAACTGTTCATGGGCATAAAAGGCTTTTGGAGCAATAAAAACTTAAAAACTGCTATAACTCAAAAATGCAATAAGATAGGTTCAAACTTTAAAAGACATGTTGTGCAGATGTACAAGCCCCTCTTGCACAGAAAGTATGGCTTAGATATCTCTTGTAGTTTCTTCAGAACACACAAATTATCTGAAAATGCTTTTGAAGCAATAGACACAAAAACAGCTATAAATCCAAAACCTAATATGATAGACTCAAACTTTAAACTATATATTGTGTAGATTTACAGGTCCTACTTGCCCAGCAAAAAGGGTTCGAATAGCTCTTGCGCTTTTATCGAAACTCACAAACAACTGTTCATGGGCTGAAAAGGCTTTTGGAGCAATAAAAACTTAAAAACTGCTATAACTCAAAAATGCAATAAGATAAGTTCAAACTTTAAAAGACATGTTGTGCAGATGTACAAGCCCCTCTTGCACAGAAAGTATGGCTTAGATATCTCTTGTAGTTTCTTCAGAACACACAAATTATCTGAAAATGCTTTTGAAGCAATAGACACAAAAACAGCTATAAATCCAAAACCTAATATGATAGACTCAAACTTTAAACTATATATTGTGTAGATTTACAGGTCCTACTTGCCCAGCAAAAAGGGTTCGAATAGCTCTTGCACTTTTTTCGAAACTCACAAACAACTGTTCATGGGCTGAAAAGGCTTTTGGAGCAATAAAAACTTAAAAACTGCTATAACTCAAAAATGCAATAAGATAGGTTCAAACTTTAAAAGACATGTTGTGCAGATGTACAAGCCCCTCTTGCACAGAAAGTATGGCTTAGATATCTCTTGTAGTTTCTTCAGAACACACAAATTATCTGAAAATGCTTTTGAAGCAATAGACACAAAAACAGCTATAAATCCAAAACCTAATATGATAGACTCAAACTTTAAACTATATATTGTGTAGATTTACAGGTCCTACTTGCCCAGCAAAAAGGGTTCGAATAGCTCTTGCACTTTTTTCGAAACTCACAAACAACTGTTCATGGGCTGAAAAGGCTTTTGGAGCAATAAAAACTTAAAAACTGCTATAACTCAAAAATGCAATAAGATAGGTTCAAACTTTAAAAGACATGTTGTGCAGATATACAAGCCCCTCTTGCACAGAAAGTATGGCTTAGATATCTCTTGTAGTTTCTTCAGAACACACAAATTATCTGAAAATGCTTTTGAAGCAATAGACACAAAAACAGCTATAAATCCAAAACCTAATATGATAGACTCAAACTTTAAACTATATATTGTGTAGATTTACAGGTCCTACTTGCCCAGCAAAAAGGGTTCGAATAGCTCTTGCACTTTTTTCGAAACTCACAAACAACTGTTCATGGGCTGAAAATGCTTTTGGAGCAATAAAAACTTAAAAACTGCTATAACTCAAAAATGCAATAAGATAGGTTCAAACTTTAAAATACATGTTGTGCAGATGTACAAGCCCATCTTGCACAGAAAGTATGGCTTAGATATCTCTTGTAGTTTCTTCAGAACACACAAATTATCTGAAAATGCTTTTGAAGCAATAGACACAAAAACAGCTATAAATCCAAAACCTAATATGATAGACTCAAACTTTAAACTATATATTGTGTAGATTTACAGGTCCTACTTGCCCAGCAAAAAGGGTTCGAATAGCTCTTGCGCTTTTATCGAAACTCACAAACAACTGTTCATGGGCTGAAAAGGCTTTTGGAGCAATAAAAACTTAAAAACTGCTATAACTCAAAAATGCAAAAAGATAAGTTCAAACTTTAAAAGACATGTTGTGCAGATGTACAAGCCCCTCTTGCACAGAAAGTATGGCTTAGATATCTCTTGTAGTTTCTTCAGAACACACAAATTATCTGAAAATGCTTTTGAAGCAATAGACACAAAAACAGCTATAAATCCAAAACCTAATATGATAGACTCAAACTTTAAACTATATATTGTTTAGATTTACAGGTCCTACTTGCCCAGCAAAAAGGGTTCGAATAGCTCTTGCACTTTTTTCGAAACTCACAAACAACTGTTCATGGGCTGAAAAGGCTTTTGGAGCAATAAAAACTTAAAAACTGCTATAACTCAAAAATGCAATAAGATAGGTTCAAACTTTAAAAGACATGTTGTGCAGATATACAAGCCCCTCTTGCACAGAAAGTATGGCTTAGATATCTCTTGTAGTTTCTTCAGAACACACAAATTATCTGAAAATGCTTTTGAAGCAATAGACACAAAAACAGCTATAAATCCAAAACCTAATATGATAGACTCAAACTTTAAACTATATATTGTGTAGATTTACAGGTCCTACTTGCCCAGCAAAAAGGGTTCGAATAGCTCTTGCGCTTTTATCGAAACTCACAAACAACTGTTCATGGGCTGAAAAGGCTTTTGGAGCAATAAAAACTTAAAAACTGCTATAACTCAAAAATGCAAAAGGATAAGTTCAAACTTTAAAAGACATGTTGTGCAGATGTACAAGCCCCTCTTGCACAGAAAGTATGGCTTAGATATCTCTTGTAGTTTCTTCAGAACACACAAATTATCTGAAAATGCTTTTGAAGCAATAGACACAAAAACAGCTATAAATCCAAAACCTAATATGATAGACTCAAACTTTAAACTATATATTGTTTAGATTTACAGGTCCTACTTGCCCAGCAAAAAGGGTTCGAATAGCTCTTGCACTTTTTTCGAAACTCACAAACAACTGTTCATGGGCTGAAAAGGCTTTTGGAGCAATAAAAACTTAAAAACTGCTATAACTCAAAAATGCAATAAGATAGGTTCAAACTTTAAAAGACATGTTGTGCAGATATACAAGCCCCTCTTGCACAGAAAGTATGGCTTAGATATCTCTTGTAGTTTCTTCAGAACACACAAATTATCTGAAAATGCTTTTGAAGCAATAGACACAAAAACAGCTATAAATCCAAAACCTAATATGATAGACTCGAACTTTAAACTATATATTGTGTAGATTTACAGGTCCTACTTGCCCAGCAAAAAGGGTTCGAATAGCTCTTGCGCTTTTATCGAAACTCACAAACAACTGTTCATGGGCTGAAAAGGCTTTTGGAGCAATAAAAACTTAAAAACTGCTATAACTCAAAAATGCAATAAGATAGGTTCAAACTTTAAAAGACATGTTGTGCAGATGTACAAGCCCCTCTTGCACAGAAAGTATGGCTTAGATATCTCTTGTAGTTTCTTCAGAACACACAAATTATCTGAAAATGCTTTTGAAGCAATAGACACAAAAACAGCTATAAATCCAAAACCTAATATGATAGACTCAAACTTTAAACTATATATTGTTTAGATTTACAGGTCCTACTTGCCCAGCAAAAAGGGTTCGAATAGCTCTTGCACTTTTTTCGAAACTCACAAACAACTGTTCATGGGCTGAAAAGGCTTTTGGAGCAATACAAACTTAAAAACTGCTATAACTCAAAAATGCAATAAGATAGGTTCAAACTTTAAAAGACATGTTGTGCAGATGTACAAGCCCCTCTTGCACAGAAAGTATGGCTTAGATATCTCTTGTAGTTTCTTCAGAACACACAAATTATCTGAAAATGCTTTTGAAGCAATAGACACAAAAACAGCTATAAATCCAAAACCTAATATGATAGACTCAAACTTTAAACTATATATTGTGTAGATTTACAGGTCCTACTTGCCCAGCAAAAAGGGTTCGAATAGCTCTTGCACTTTTTTCGAAACTCACAAACAACTGTTCATGGGCTGAAAAGGCTTTTGGAGCAATAAAAACTTAAAAACTGCTATAACTCAAAAATGCAATAAGATAGGTTCAAACTTTAAAAGACATGTTGTGCAGATGTACAAGCCCCTCTTGCACAGAAAGTATGGCTTAGATATCTCTTGTAGTTTCTTCAGAACACACAAATTATCTGAAAATGCTTTTGAAGCAATAGACACAAAAACAGCTATAAATCCAAAACCTAATATGATAGACTCAAACTTTAAACTATATATTGTGTAGATTTACAGGTCCTACTTGCCCAGCAAAAAGGGTTCGAATAGCTCTTGCACTTTTTTCGAAACTCACAAACAACTGTTCATGGGCTGAAAAGGCTTTTGAAGCAATAAAAACTTAAAAACTGCTATAACTCAAAAATGCAATAAGATAGGTTCAAACTTTAAAAGACATGTTGTGCAGATGTACAAGCCCCTCTTGCACAGAAAGTATGGCTTAGATATCTCTTGTAGTTTCTTCAGAACACACAAATTATCTGAAAATGCTTTTGAAGCAATAGACACAAAAACAGCTATAAATCCAAAACCTAATATGATAGACTCAAACTTTAAACTATATATTGTTTAGATTTACAGGTCCTACTTGCCCAGCAAAAAGGGTTCGAATAGCTCTTGCACTTTTTTCGAAACTCACAAACAACTGTTCATGGGCTGAAAAGGCTTTTGGAGCAATAAAAACTTAAAAACTGCTATAACTCAAAAATGCAATAAGATAGGTTCAAACTTTAAAAGACATGTTGTGCAGATATACAAGCCCCTCTTGCACAGAAAGTATGGCTTAGATATCTCTTGTAGTTTCTTCAGAACACACAAATTATCTGAAAATGCTTTTGAAGCAATAGACACAAAAACAGCTATAAATCCAAAACTTAATATGATAGACTCAAACTTTAAACTATATATTGTGTAGATTTACAGGTCCTACTTGCCCAGCAAAAAGGGTTCGAATAGCTCTTGCGCTTTTATCGAAACTCACAAACAACTGTTCATGGGCTGAAAAGGCTTTTGGAGCAATAAAAACTTAAAAACTGCTATAACTCAAAAATGCAATAAGATAGGTTCAAACTTTAAAAGACATGTTGTGCAGATGTACAAGCCCCTCTTGCACAGAAAGTATGGCTTAGATATCTCTTGTAGTTTCTTCAGAACACACAAATTATCTGAAAATGCTTTTGAAGCAATAGACACAAAAACAGCTATAAATCCAAAACCTAATATGATAGACTCAAACTTTAAACTATATATTGTGTAGATTTACAGGTCCTACTTGCCCAGCAAAAAGGGTTCGAATAGCTCTTGCACTTTTTTCGAAACTCACAAACAACTGTTCATGGGCTGAAAATGCTTTTGGAGCAATAAAAACTTAAAAACTGCTATAACTCAAAAATGCAATAAGATAGGTTCAAACTTTAAAAGACATGTTGTGCAGATGTACAAGCCCCTCTTGCACAGAAAGTATGGCTTAGATATCTCTTGTAGTTTCTTCAGAACACACAAATTATCTGAAAATGCTTTTGAAGCAATAGACACAAAAACAGCTATAAATCCAAAACCTAATATGATAGACTCAAACTTTAAACTATATATTGTGTAGATTTACAGGTCCTACTTGCCCAGCAAAAAGGGTTCGAATAGCTCTTGCGCTTTTATCGAAACTCACAAACAACTGTTCATGGGCTGAAAAGGCTTTTGGAGCAATAAAAACTTAAAAACTGCTATAACTCAAAAATGCAAAAAGATAAGTTCAAACTTTAAAAGACATGTTGTGCAGATGTACAAGCCCCTCTTGCACAGAAAGTATGGCTTAGATATCTCTTGTAGTTTCTTCAGAACACACAAATTATCTGAAAATGCTTTTGAAGCAATAGACACAAAAACAGCTATAAATCCAAAACCTAATATGATAGACTCAAACTTTAAACTATATATTGTTTAGATTTACAGGTCCTACTTGCCCAGCAAAAAGGGTTCGAATAGCTCTTGCACTTTTTTCGAAACTCACAAACAACTGTTCATGGGCTGAAAAGGCTTTTGGAGCAATAAAAACTTAAAAACTGCTATAACTCAAAAATGCAATAAGATAGGTTCAAACTTTAAAAGACATGTTGTGCAGATATACAAGCCCCTCTTGCACAGAAAGTATGGCTTAGATATCTCTTGTAGTTTCTTCAGAACACACAAATTATCTGAAAATGCTTTTGAAGCAATAGACACAAAAACAGCTATAAATCCAAAACTTAATATGATAGACTCAAACTTTAAACTATATATTGTGTAGATTTACAGGTCCTACTTGCCCAGCAAAAAGGGTTCGAATAGCTCTTGCGCTTTTATCGAAACTCACAAACAACTGTTCATGGGCTGAAAAGGCTTTTGGAGCAATAAAAACTTAAAAACTGCTATAACTCAAAAATGCAATAAGATAGGTTCAAACTTTAAAAGACATGTTGTGCAGATATACAAGCCCCTCTTGCACAGAAAGTATGGTTTAGATATCTCTTGTAGTTTCTTCAGAACACACAAATTATCTGAAAATGCTTTTGAAGCAATAGACACAAAAACAGCTATAAATCCAAAACCTAATATGATAGACTCAAACTTTAAACTATATATTGTGTAGATTTACAGGTCCTACTTGCCCAGCAAAAAGGGTTCGAATAGCTCTTGCACTTTTTTCGAAACTCACAAACAACTGTTCATGGGCTGAAAATGCTTTTGGAGCAATAAAAACTTAAAAACTGCTATAACTCAAAAATGCAATAAGATAGGTTCAAACTTTAAAAGACATGTTGTGCAGATGTACAAGCCCCTCTTGCACAGAAAGTATGGCTTAGATATCTCTTGTAGTTTCTTCAGAACACACAAATTATCTGAAAATGCTTTTGAAGCAATAGACACAAAAACAGCTATAAATCCAAAACCTAATATGATAGACTCAAACTTTAAACTATATATTGTGTAGATTTACAGGTCCTACTTGCCCAGCAAAAAGGGTTCGAATAGCTCTTGCACTTTTATCGAAACTCACAAACAACTGTTCATGGGCTGAAAAGGCTTTTGGAGCAATAAAAACTTAAAAACTGCTATAACTCAAAAATGCAAAAAGATAAGTTCAAACTTTAAAAGACATGTTGTGCAGATGTACAAGCCCCTCTTGCACAGAAAGTATGGCTTAGATATCTCTTGTAGTTTCTTCAGAACACACAAATTATCTGAAAATGCTTTTGAAGCAATAGACACAAAAACAGCTATAAATCCAAAACCTAATATGATAGACTCAAACTTTAAACTATATATTGTTTAGATTTACAGGTCCTACTTGCCCAGCAAAAAGGGTTCGAAATGCTCTTGCACTTTTTTCGAAACTCACAAACAACTGTTCATTGGGCTGAAAATGCTTTTGGAGCAATAAAAACTTAAAAACTGCTATAACTCAAAAATGCAATAAGATAGGTTCAAACTTTAAAAGACATGTTGTGCAGATGTACAAGCCCCTCTTGCACAGAAAGTATGGCTTAGATATCTCTTGTAGTTTCTTCAGAACACACAAATTATCTGAAAATGCTTTTGAAGCAATAGACACAAAAACAGCTATAAATCCAAAACCTAATATGATAGACTCAAACTTTAAACTATATATTGTTTAGATTTACAGGTCCTACTTGCCCAGCAAAAAGGGTTCGAATAGCTCTTGCACTTTTTTCGAAACTCACAAACAACTGTTCATTGGGCTGAAAAGGCTTTTGGAGCAATAACAACTTAAAAACTGCTATAACTCAAAAATGCAATAAGATAGGTTCAAACTTTAAAAGACATGTTGTGCAGATATACAAGCCCCTCTTGCACAGAAAGTATGGCTTAGATATCTCTTGTAGTTTCTTCAGAACACACAAATTATCTGAAAATGCTTTTGAAGCAATAGACACAAAAACAGCTATAAATCCAAAACCTAATATGATAGACTCAAACTTTAAACTATATATTGTGTAGATTTACAGGTCCTACTTGCCCAGCAAAAAGGGTTCGAATAGCTCTTGCACTTTTTTCGAAACTCACAAACAACTGTTCATGGGCTGAAAAGGCTTTTGGAGCAATAAAAACTTAAAAACTGCTATAACTCAAAAATGCAATAAGATAGGTTCAAACTTTAAAAGACATGTTGTGCAGATATACAAGCCCCTCTTGCACAGAAAGTATGGTTTAGATATCTCTTGTAGTTTCTTCAGAACACACAAATTATCTGAAAATGCTTTTGAAGCAATAGACACAAAAACAGCTATAAATCCAAAACCTAATATGATAGACTCAAACTTTAAACTATATATTGTGTAGATTTACAGGTCCTACTTGCCCAGCAAAAAGGGTTCGAATAGCTCTTGCACTTTTTTCGAAACTCACAAACAACTGTTCATGGGCTGAAAATGCTTTTGGAGCAATAAAAACTTAAAAACTGCTATAACTCAAAAATGCAATAAGATAGGTTCAAACTTTAAAAGACATGTTGTGCAGATGTACAAGCCCCTCTTGCACAGAAAGTATGGCTTAGATATCTCTTGTAGTTTCTTCAGAACACACAAATTATCTGAAAATGCTTTTGAAGCAATAGACACAAAAACAGCTATAAATCCAAAACCTAATATGATAGACTCAAACTTTAAACTATATATTGTGTAGATTTACAGGTCCTACTTGCCCAGCAAAAAGGGTTCGAATAGCTCTTGCACTTTTATCGAAACTCACAAACAACTGTTCATGGGCTGAAAAGGCTTTTGGAGCAATAAAAACTTAAAAACTGCTATAACTCAAAAATGCAAAAAGATAAGTTCAAACTTTAAAAGACATGTTGTGCAGATGTACAAGCCCCTCTTGCACAGAAAGTATGGCTTAGATATCTCTTGTAGTTTCTTCAGAACACACAAATTATCTGAAAATGCTTTTGAAGCAATAGACACAAAAACAGCTATAAATCCAAAACCTAATATGATAGACTCAAACTTTAAACTATATATTGTTTAGATTTACAGGTCCTACTTGCCCAGCAAAAAGGGTTCGAATAGCTCTTGCACTTTTTTCGAAACTCACAAACAACTGTTCATTGGGCTGAAAAGGCTTTTGGAGCAATAAAAACTTAAAAACTGCTATAACTCAAAAATGCAATAAGATAGGTTCAAACTTTAAAAGACATGTTGTGCAGATATACAAGCCCCTCTTGCACAGAAAGTATGGCTTAGATATCTCTTGTAGTTTCTTCAGAACACACAAATTATCTGAAAATGCTTTTGAAGCAATAGACACAAAAACAGCTATAAATCCAAAACCTAATATGATAGACTCAAACTTTAAACTATATATTGTGTAGATTTACAGGTCCTACTTGCCCAGCAAAAAGGGTTCGAATAGCTCTTGCACTTTTTTCGAAACTCACAAACAACTGTTCATGGGCTGAAAAGGCTTTTGGAGCAATAAAAACTTAAAAACTGCTATAACTCAAAAATGCAAAAAGATAAGTTCAAACTTTAAAAGACATGTTGTGCAGATGTACAAGCCCCTCTTGCACAGAAAGTATGGCTTAGATATCTCTTGTAGTTTCTTCAGAACACACAAATTATCTGAAAATGCTTTTGAAGCAATAGACACAAAAACAGCTATAAATCCAAAACCTAATATGATAGACTCAAACTTTAAACTATATATTGTTTAGATTTACAGGTCCTACTTGCCCAGCAAAAAGGGTTCGAATAGCTCTTGCACTTTTTTCGAAACTCACAAACAACTGTTCATGGGCTGAAAAGGCTTTTGGAGCAATACAAACTTAAAAACTGCTATAACTCAAAAATGCAATAAGATAGGTTCAAACTTTAAAAGACATGTTGTGCAGATGTACAAGCCCCTCTTGCACAGAAAGTATGGCTTAGATATCTCTTGTAGTTTCTTCAGAACACACAAATTATCTGAAAATGCTTTTGAAGCAATAGACACAAAAACAGCTATAAATCCAAAACCTAATATGATAGACTCAAACTTTAAACTATATATTGTGTAGATTTACAGGTCCTACTTGCCCAGCAAAAAGGGTTCGAATAGCTCTTGCACTTTTTTCGAAACTCACAAACATCTGTTCATGGGCTGAAAAGGCTTTTGGAGCAATAAAAACTTAAAAACTGCTATAACTCAAAAATGCAATAAGATAGGTTCAAACTTTAAAAGACATGTTGTGCAGATGTACAAGCCCCTCTTGCACAGAAAGTATGGCTTAGATATCTCTTGTAGTTTCTTCAGAACACACAAATTATCTGAAAATGCTTTTGAAGCAATAGACACAAAAACAGCTATAAATCCAAAACCTAATATGATAGACTCAAACTTTAAACTATATATTGTGTAGATTTACAGGTCCTACTTGCCCAGCAAAAAGGGTTCGAATAGCTCTTGCACTTTTTTCGAAACTCACAAACAACTGTTCATGGGCTGAAAAGGCTTTTGAAGCAATAAAAACTTAAAAACTGCTATAACTCAAAAATGCAATAAGATAGGTTCAAACTTTAAAAGACATGTTGTGCAGATGTACAAGCCCCTCTTGCACAGAAAGTATGGCTTAGATATCTCTTGTAGTTTCTTCAGAACACACAAATTATCTGAAAATGCTTTTGAAGCAATAGACACAAAAACAGCTATAAATCCAAAACCTAATATGATAGACTCAAACTTTAAACTATATATTGTTTAGATTTACAGGTCCTACTTGCCCAGCAAAAAGGGTTCGAATAGCTCTTGCACTTTTTTCGAAACTCACAAACAACTGTTCATGGGCTGAAAAGGCTTTTGGAGCAATAAAAACTTAAAAACTGCTATAACTCAAAAATGCAATAAGATAGGTTCAAACTTTAAAAGACATGTTGTGCAGATATACAAGCCCCTCTTGCACAGAAAGTATGGCTTAGATATCTCTTGTAGTTTCTTCAGAACACACAAATTATCTGAAAATGCTTTTGAAGCAATAGACACAAAAACAGCTATAAATCCAAAACCTAATATGATAGACTCAAACTTTAAACTATATATTGTTTAGATTTACAGGTCCTACTTGCCCAGCAAAAAGGGTTCGAATAGCTCTTGCACTTTTTTCGAAACTCACAAACAACTGTTCATTGGGCTGAAAAGGCTTTTGGAGCAATAAAAACTTAAAAACTGCTATAACTCAAAAATGCAATAAGATAGGTTCAAACTTTAAAAGACATGTTGTGCAGATATACAAGCCCCTCTTGCACAGAAAGTATGGCTTAGATATCTCTTGTAGTTTCTTCAGAACACACAAATTATCTGAAAATGCTTTTGAAGCAATAGACACAAAAACAGCTATAAATCCAAAACCTAATATGATAGACTCAAACTTTAAACTATATATTGTGTAGATTTACAGGTCCTACTTGCCCAGCAAAAAGGGTTCGAATAGCTCTTGCACTTTTTTCGAAACTCACAAACAACTGTTCATGGGCTGAAAAGGCTTTTGGAGCAATAAAAACTTAAAAACTGCTATAACTCAAAAATGCAAAAAGATAAGTTCAAACTTTAAAAGACATGTTGTGCAGATGTACAAGCCCCTCTTGCACAGAAAGTATGGCTTAGATATCTCTTGTAGTTTCTTCAGAACACACAAATTATCTGAAAATGCTTTTGAAGCAATAGACACAAAAACAGCTATAAATCCAAAACCTAATATGATAGACTCAAACTTTAAACTATATATTGTTTAGATTTACAGGTCCTACTTGCCCAGCAAAAAGGGTTCGAATAGCTCTTGCACTTTTTTCGAAACTCACAAACAACTGTTCATGGGCTGAAAAGGCTTTTGGAGCAATACAAACTTAAAAACTGCTATAACTCAAAAATGCAATAAGATAGGTTCAAACTTTAAAAGACATGTTGTGCAGATGTACAAGCCCCTCTTGCACAGAAAGTATGGCTTAGATATCTCTTGTAGTTTCTTCAGAACACACAAATTATCTGAAAATGCTTTTGAAGCAATAGACACAAAAACAGCTATAAATCCAAAACCTAATATGATAGACTCAAACTTTAAACTATATATTGTGTAGATTTACAGGTCCTACTTGCCCAGCAAAAAGGGTTCGAATAGCTCTTGCACTTTTTTCGAAACTCACAAACAACTGTTCATGGGCTGAAAAGGCTTTTGGAGCAATAAAAACTTAAAAACTGCTATAACTCAAAAATGCAATAAGATAGGTTCAAACTTTAAAAGACATGTTGTGCAGATGTACAAGCCCCTCTTGCACAGAAAGTATGGCTTAGATATCTCTTGTAGTTTCTTCAGAACACACAAATTATCTGAAAATGCTTTTGAAGCAATAGACACAAAAACAGCTATAAATCCAAAACCTAATATGATAGACTCAAACTTTAAACTATATATTGTGTAGATTTACAGGTCCTACTTGCCCAGCAAAAAGGGTTCGAATAGCTCTTGCACTTTTTTCGAAACTCACAAACAACTGTTCATGGGCTGAAAAGGCTTTTGAAGCAATAAAAACTTAAAAACTGCTATAACTCAAAAATGCAATAAGATAGGTTCAAACTTTAAAAGACATGTTGTGCAGATGTACAAGCCCCTCTTGCACAGAAAGTATGGCTTAGATATCTCTTGTAGTTTCTTCAGAACACACAAATTATCTGAAAATGCTTTTGAAGCAATAGACACAAAAACAGCTATAAATCCAAAACCTAATATGATAGACTCAAACTTTAAACTATATATTGTTTAGATTTACAGGTCCTACTTGCCCAGCAAAAAGGGTTCGAATAGCTCTTGCACTTTTTTCGAAACTCACAAACAACTGTTCATGGGCTGAAAAGGCTTTTGGAGCAATAAAAACTTAAAAACTGCTATAACTCAAAAATGCAATAAGATAGGTTCAAACTTTAAAAGACATGTTGTGCAGATATACAAGCCCCTCTTGCACAGAAAGTATGGCTTAGATATCTCTTGTAGTTTCTTCAGAACACACAAATTATCTGAAAATGCTTTTGAAGCAATAGACACAAAAACAGCTATAAATCCAAAACTTAATATGATAGACTCAAACTTTAAACTATATATTGTGTAGATTTACAGGTCCTACTTGCCCAGCAAAAAGGGTTCGAATAGCTCTTGCGCTTTTATCGAAACTCACAAACAACTGTTCATGGGCTGAAAAGGCTTTTGGAGCAATAAAAACTTAAAAACTGCTATAACTCAAAAATGCAATAAGATAGGTTCAAACTTTAAAAGACATGTTGTGCAGATGTACAAGCCCCTCTTGCACAGAAAGTATGGCTTAGATATCTCTTGTAGTTTCTTCAGAACACACAAATTATCTGAAAATGCTTTTGAAGCAATAGACACAAAAACAGCTATAAATCCAAAACCTAATATGATAGACTCAAACTTTAAACTATATATTGTGTAGATTTACAGGTCCTACTTGCCCAGCAAAAAGGGTTCGAATAGCTCTTGCACTTTTTTCGAAACTCACAAACAACTGTTCATGGGCTGAAAAGGCTTTTGGAGCAATAAAAACTTAAAAACTGCTATAACTCAAAAATGCAATAAGATAGGTTCAAACTTTAAAAGACATGTTGTGCAGATGTACAAGCCCCTCTTGCACAGAAAGTATGGCTTAGATATCTCTTGTAGTTTCTTCAGAACACACAAATTATCTGAAAATGCTTTTGAAGCAATAGACACAAAAACAGCTATAAATCCAAAACCTAATATGATAGACTCAAACTTTAAACTATATATTGTGTAGATTTACAGGTCCTACTTGCCCAAGCAAAAAGGGTTCGAATAGCTCTTGCGCTTTTTTCGAAACTCACAAACAACTGTTCATGGGCTGAAAAGGCTTTTGGAGCAATAAAAACTTAAAAACTGCTATAACTCAAAAATACAATAAGATAGGTTCAAACTTTAAAAGACATGTTGTGCAGATGTACAAGCCCCTCTTGCACAGAAAGTATGGCTTAGATATCTCTTGTAGTTTCTTCAGAACACGCAAATGATCTGAAAATTCTTTTGAAGCAATAGACACAAAAACAGCTATAAATCCAAAACCTAATATGATAGACTCAAACTTTAAACTATATATTGTGTAGATTTACAGGTCCTACTTGCCCAGCAAAAAGGGTTCGAATAGCTCTTGCGCTTTTTTCGAAACTCACAAACAACTGTTCATGGGCTGAAAAGGCTTTTGGAGCAATAAAAACTTAAAAACTGCTATAACTCAAAAATGCAAAAAGATAAGTTCAAACTTTAAAAGACATGTTGTGCAGATGTACAAGCCCCTCTTGCACAGAAAGTATGGCTTAGATATCTCTTGTAGTTTCTTCAGAACACACAAATTATCTGAAAATGCTTTTGAAGCAATAGACACAAAAACAGCTATAAATCCAAAACCTAATATGATAGACTCAAACTTTAAACTATATATTGTGTAGATTTACAGGTCCTACTTGCCCAGCAAAAAGGGTTCGAATAGCTCTTGCGCTTTTATCGAAACTCACAAACAACTGTTCATGGGCTGAAAAGGCTTTTGGAGCAATAAAAACTTAAAAACTGCTATAACTCAAAAATGCAAAAAGATAAGTTCAAACTTTAAAAGACATGTTGTGCAGATGTACAAGCCCCTCTTGCACAGAAAGTATGGCTTAGATATCTCTTGTAGTTTCTTCAGAACACACAAATTATCTGAAAATGCTTTTGAAGCAATAGACACAAAAACAGCTATAAATCCAAAACCTAATATGATAGACTCAAACTTTAAACTATATATTGTTTAGATTTACAGGTCCTACTTGCCCAGCAAAAAGGGTTCGAATAGCTCTTGCGCTTTTATCGAAACTCACAAACAACTGTTCATGGGCTGAAAAGGCTTTTGGAGCAATAAAAACTTAAAAACTGCTATAAATCAAAAATGCAATAAGATAGGTTCAAACTTTAAAAGACATGTTGTGCAGATGTACAAGCCCCTCTTGCACAGAAAGTATGGCTTAGATATCTCTTGTAGTTTCTTCAGAACACACAAATTATCTGAAAATGCTTTTGAAGCAATAGACACAAAAACAGCTATAAATCCAAAACCTAATATGATAGACTCAAACTTTAAACTATATATTGTGTAGATTTACAGGTCCTACTTGCCCAGCAAAAAGGGTTCGAATAGCTCTTGCGCTTTTATCGAAACTCACAAACAACTGTTCATGGGCTGAAAAGGCTTTTGGAGCAATAAAAACTTAAAAACTGCTATAACTCAAAAATGCAATAAGATAGGTTCAAACTTTAAAAGACATGTTGTGCAGATGTACAAGCCCCTCTTGCACAGAAAGTATGGCTTAGATATCTCTTGTAGTTTCTTCAGAACACACAAATTATCTGAAAATGCTTTTGAAGCAATAGACACAAAAACAGCTATAAATCCAAAACCTAATATGATAGACTCAAACTTTAAACTATATATTGTGTAGATTTACAGGTCCTACTTGCCCAGCAAAAAGGGTTCGAATAGCTCTTGCGCTTTTTTCGAAACTCACAAACAACTGTTCATTGGGCTGAAAAAGCTTTTGGAGCAATAACAACTTAAAAACTGCTATAACTCAAAAATGCAATAAGATAGGTTCAAACTTTAAAAGACATGTTGTGCAGATATACAAGCCCCTCTTGCACAGAAAGTATGGTTTAGATATCTCTTGTAGTTTCTTCAGAACACACAAATTATCTGAAAATGCTTTTGAAGCAATAGACACAAAAACAGCTATAAATCCAAAACCTAATATGATAGACTCAAACTTTAAACTATATATTGTGTAGATTTACAGGTCCTACTTGCCCAGCAAAAAGGGTTCGAATAGCTCTTGCACTTTTTTCGAAACTCACAAACAACTGTTCATGGGCTGAAAAGGCTTTTGGAGCAATAAAAACTTAAAAACTGCTATAACTCAAAAATGCAATAAGATAGGTTCAAACTTTAAAAGACATGTTGTGCAGATGTACAAGCCCCTCTTGCACAGAAAGTATGGCTTAGATATCTCTTGTAGTTTCTTCAGAACACACAAATTATCTGAAAATGCTTTTGAAGCAATAGACACAAAAACAGCTATAAATCCAAAACCTAATATGATAGACTCAAACTTTAAACTATATATTGTGTAGATTTACAGGTCCTACTTGCCCAGCAAAAAGGGTTCGAATAGCTCTTGCGCTTTTATCGAAACTCACAAACAACTGTTCATGGGCTGAAAAGGCTTTTGGAGCAATAAAAACTTAAAAACTGCTATAACTCAAAAATGCAATAAGATAGGTTCAAACTTTAAAAGACATGTTGTGCAGATGTACAAGCCCCTCTTGCACAGAAAGTATGGCTTAGATATCTCTTGTAGTTTCTTCAGAACACACAAATTATCTGAAAATGCTTTTGAAGCAATAGACACAAAAACAGCTATAAATCCAAAACCTAATATGATAGACTCAAACTTTAAACTATATATTGTGTAGATTTACAGGTCCTACTTGCCCAGCAAAAAGGGTTCGAATAGCTCTTGCACTTTTTTCGAAACTCACAAACAACTGTTCATGGGCTGAAAAGGCTTTTGGAGCAATAAAAACTTAAAAACTGCTATAACTCAAAAATGCAATAAGATAGGTTCAAACTTTAAAAGACATGTTGTGCAGATGTACAAGCCCCTCTTGCACAGAAAGTATGGCTTAGATATCTCTTGTAGTTTCTTCAGAACACACAAATTATCTGAAAATGCTTTTGAAGCAATAGACACAAAAACAGCTATAAATCCAAAACCTAATATGATAGACTCAAACTTTAAACTATATATTGTGTAGATTTACAGGTCCTACTTGCCCAGCAAAAAGGGTTCGAATAGCTCTTGCGCTTTTATCGAAACTCACAAACAACTGTTCATGGGCTGAAAAGGCTTTTGGAGCAATAAAAACTTAAAAACTGCTATAACTCAAAAATGCAAAAAGATAAGTTCAAACTTTAAAAGACATGTTGTGCAGATGTACAAGCCCCTCTTGCACAGAAAGTATGGCTTAGATATCTCTTGTAGTTTCTTCAGAACACACAAATTATCTGAAAATGCTTTTGAAGCAATAGACACAAAAACAGCTATAAATCCAAAACCTAATATGATAGACTCAAACTTTAAACTATATATTGTTTAGATTTACAGGTCCTACTTGCCCAGCAAAAAGGGTTCGAATAGCTCTTGCACTTTTTTCGAAACTCACAAACAACTGTTCATGGGCTGAAAAGGCTTTTGGAGCAATAAAAACTTAAAAACTGCTATAACTCAAAAATGCAATAAGATAGGTTCAAACTTTAAAAGACATGTTGTGCAGATATACAAGCCCCTCTTGCACAGAAAGTATGGCTTAGATATCTCTTGTAGTTTCTTCAGAACACACAAATTATCTGAAAATGCTTTTGAAGCAATAGACACAAAAACAGCTATAAATCCAAAACTTAATATGATAGACTCAAACTTTAAACTATATATTGTGTAGATTTACAGGTCCTACTTGCCCAGCAAAAAGGGTTCGAATAGCTCTTGCGCTTTTATCGAAACTCACAAACAACTGTTCATGGGCTGAAAAGGCTTTTGGAGCAATAAAAACTTAAAAACTGCTATAACTCAAAAATGCAATAAGATAGGTTCAAACTTTAAAAGACATGTTGTGCAGATATACAAGCCCCTCTTGCACAGAAAGTATGGTTTAGATATCTCTTGTAGTTTCTTCAGAACACACAAATTATCTGAAAATGCTTTTGAAGCAATAGACACAAAAACAGCTATAAATCCAAAACCTAATATGATAGACTCAAACTTTAAACTATATATTGTGTAGATTTACAGGTCCTACTTGCCCAGCAAAAAGGGTTCGAATAGCTCTTGCACTTTTTTCGAAACTCACAAACAACTGTTCATGGGCTGAAAAGGCTTTTGGAGCAATAAAAACTTAAAAACTGCTATAACTCAAAAATGCAATAAGATAGGTTCAAACTTTAAAAGACATGTTGTGCAGATGTACAAGCCCCTCTTGCACAGAAAGTATGGCTTAGATATCTCTTGTAGTTTCTTCAGAACACACAAATTATCTGAAAATGCTTTTGAAGCAATAGACACAAAAACAGCTATAAATCCAAAACCTAATATGATAGACTCAAACTTTAAACTATATATTGTGTAGATTTACAGGTCCTACTTGCCCAGCAAAAAGGGTTCGAATAGCTCTTGCACTTTTATCGAAACTCACAAACAACTGTTCATGGGCTGAAAAGGCTTTTGGAGCAATAAAAACTTAAAAACTGCTATAACTCAAAAATGCAAAAAGATAAGTTCAAACTTTAAAAGACATGTTGTGCAGATGTACAAGCCCCTCTTGCACAGAAAGTATGGCTTAGATATCTCTTGTAGTTTCTTCAGAACACACAAATTATCTGAAAATGCTTTTGAAGCAATAGACACAAAAACAGCTATAAATCCAAAACCTAATATGATAGACTCAAACTTTAAACTATATATTGTTTAGATTTACAGGTCCTACTTGCCCAGCAAAAAGGGTTCGAATAGCTCTTGCACTTTTTTCGAAACTCACAAACAACTGTTCATTGGGCTGAAAAGGCTTTTGGAGCAATAAAAACTTAAAAACTGCTATAACTCAAAAATGCAATAAGATAGGTTCAAACTTTAAAAGACATGTTGTGCAGATATACAAGCCCCTCTTGCACAGAAAGTATGGCTTAGATATCTCTTGTAGTTTCTTCAGAACACACAAATTATCTGAAAATGCTTTTGAAGCAATAGACACAAAAACAGCTATAAATCCAAAACCTAATATGATAGACTCAAACTTTAAACTATATATTGTGTAGATTTACAGGTCCTACTTGCCCAGCAAAAAGGGTTCGAATAGCTCTTGCACTTTTTTCGAAACTCACAAACAACTGTTCATGGGCTGAAAAGGCTTTTGGAGCAATAAAAACTTAAAAACTGCTATAACTCAAAAATGCAAAAAGATAAGTTCAAACTTTAAAAGACATGTTGTGCAGATGTACAAGCCCCTCTTGCACAGAAAGTATGGCTTAGATATCTCTTGTAGTTTCTTCAGAACACACAAATTATCTGAAAATGCTTTTGAAGCAATAGACACAAAAACAGCTATAAATCCAAAACCTAATATGATAGACTCAAACTTTAAACTATATATTGTTTAGATTTACAGGTCCTACTTGCCCAGCAAAAAGGGTTCGAATAGCTCTTGCACTTTTTTCGAAACTCACAAACAACTGTTCATGGGCTGAAAAGGCTTTTGGAGCAATAACAACTTAAAAACTGCTATAACTCAAAAATGCAATAAGATAGGTTCAAACTTTAAAAGACATGTTGTGCAGATATACAAGCCCCTCTTGCACAGAAAGTATGGCTTAGATATCTCTTGTAGTTTCTTCAGAACACACAAATTATCTGAAAATGCTTTTGAAGCAATAGACACAAAAACAGCTATAAATCCAAAACCTAATATGATAGACTCAAACTTTAAACTATATATTGTTTAGATTTACAGGTCCTACTTGCCCAGCAAAAAGGGTTCGAATAGCTCTTGCACTTTTTTCGAAACTCACAAACAACTGTTCATGGGCTGAAAAGGCTTTTGGAGCAATAAAAACTTAAAAACTGCTATAACTCAAAAATGCAATAAGATAGGTTCAAACTTTAAAAGACATGTTGTGCAGATGTACAAGCCCCTCTTGCACAGAAAGTATGGCTTAGATATCTCTTGTAGTTTCTTCAGAACACACAAATTATCTGAAGATGCTTTTGAAGCAATAGACACAAAAACAGCTATAAATCCAAAACCTAATATGATAGACTCAAACTTTAAACTATATATTGTGTAGATTTACAGGTCCTACTTGCCCAGCAAAAAGGGTTCGAATAGCTCTTGCGCTTTTTTCGAAACTCACAAACAACTGTTCATGGGCTGAAAAGGCTTTTGGAGCAATAAAAACTTAAAAACTGCTATAACTCAAAAATGCAATAAGATAGGTTCAAACTTTAAAAGACATGTTGTGCAGATGTACAAGCCCCTCTTGCACAGAAAGTATGGCTTAGATATCTCTTGTAGTTTCTTCAGAACACACAAATTATCTGAAAATGCTTTTGAAGCAATAGACACAAAAACAGCTATAAATCCAAAACCTAATATGATAGACTCAAACTTTAAACTATATATTGTGTAGATTTACAGGTCCTACTTGCCCAGCAAAAAGGGTTCGAATAGCTCTTGCGCTTTTATCGAAACTCACAAACAACTGTTCATGGGCTGAAAAGGCTTTTGGAGCAATAAAAACTTAAAAACTGCTATAACTCAAAAATGCAATAAGATAGGTTCAAACTTTAAAAGACATGTTGTGCAGATGTACAAGCCCCTCTTGCACAGAAAGTATGGCTTAGATATCTCTTGTAGTTTCTTCAGAACACACAAATTATCTGAAAATGCTTTTGAAGCAATAGACACAAAAACAGCTATAAATCCAAAACCTAATATGATAGACTCAAACTTTAAACTATATATTGTGTAGATTTACAGGTCCTACTTGCCCAGCAAAAAGGGTTCGAATAGCTCTTGCACTTTTTTCGAAACTCACAAACAACTGTTCATGGGCTGAAAAGGCTTTTGGAGCAATAAAAACTTAAAAACTGCTATAACTCAAAAATGCAATAAGATAGGTTCAAACTTTAAAAGACATGTTGTGCAGATATACAAGCCCCTCTTGCACAGAAAGTATGGCTTAGATATCTCTTGTAGTTTCTTCAGAACACACAAATTATCTGAAAATGCTTTTGAAGCAATAGACACAAAAACAGCTATAAATCCAAAACCTAATAT
This sequence comes from Eucyclogobius newberryi, assembly GCF_026437365.1. NCBI lineage: Eukaryota > Metazoa > Chordata > Actinopteri > Gobiiformes > Gobiidae > Eucyclogobius > Eucyclogobius newberryi. The sequence continues at coordinate 36,930,322 of NW_027316167.1, forward strand.
GATAGACTCAAACTTTAAACTATATATTGTGTAGATTTACAGGTCCTACTTGCCCAGCAAAAAGGGTTCGAATAGCTCTTGCACTTTTTTCGAAACTCACAAACAACTGTTCATGGGCTGAAAATGCTTTTGGAGCAATAAAAACTTAAAAACTGCTATAACTCAAAAATGCAATAAGATAGGTTCAAACTTTAAAAGACATGTTGTGCAGATGTACAAGCCCATCTTGCACAGAAAGTATGGCTTAGATATCTCTTGTAGTTTCTTCAGAACACACAAATTATCTGAAAATGCTTTTGAAGCAATAGACACAAAAACAGCTATAAATCCAAAACCTAATATGATAGACTCAAACTTTAAACTATATATTGTTTAGATTTACAGGTCCTACTTGCCCAGCAAAAAGGGTTCGAATAGCTCTTGCACTTTTTTCGAAACTCACAAACAACTGTTCATGGGCTGAAAAGGCTTTTGGAGCAATAAAAACTTAAAAACTGCTATAACTCAAAAATGCAATAAGATAGGTGCAAACTTTAAAAGACATGTTGTGCAGATATACAAGCCCCTCTTGCACAGAAAGTATGGCTTAGATATCTCTTGTAGTTTCTTCAGAACACACAAATTATCTGAAAATGCTTTTGAAGCAATAGACACAAAAACAGCTATAAATCCAAAACCTAATATGATAGACTCAAACTTTAAACTATATATTGTGTAGATTTACAGGTCCTACTTGCCCAGCAAAAAGGGTTCGAATAGCTCTTGCGCTTTTATCGAAACTCACAAACAACTGTTCATGGGCTGAAAAGGCTTTTGGAGCAATAAAAACTTAAAAACTGCTATAACTCAAAAATGCAAAAAGATAAGTTCAAACTTTAAAAGACATGTTGTGCAGATGTACAAGCCCCTCTTGCACAGAAAGTATGGCTTAGATATCTCTTGTAGTTTCTTCAGAACACACAAATTATCTGAAAATGCTTTTGAAGCAATAGACACAAAAACAGCTATAAATCCAAAACCTAATATGATAGACTCAAACTTTAAACTATATATTGTTTAGATTTACAGGTCCTACTTGCCCAGCAAAAAGGGTTCGAATAGCTCTTGCACTTTTTTCGAAACTCACAAACAACTGTTCATGGGCTGAAAAGGCTTTTGGAGCAATAAAAACTTAAAAACTGCTATAACTCAAAAATGCAATAAGATAGGTTCAAACTTTAAAAGACATGTTGTGCAGATGTACAAGCCCCTCTTGCACAGAAAGTATGGCTTAGATATCTCTTGTAGTTTCTTCAGAACACACAAATTATCTGAAAATGCTTTTGAAGCAATAGACACAAAAACAGCTATAAATCCAAAACCTAATATGATAGACTCAAACTTTAAACTATATATTGTGTAGATTTACAGGTCCTACTTGCCCAGCAAAAAGGGTTCGAATAGCTCTTGCACTTTTTTCGAAACTCACAAACAACTGTTCATGGGCTGAAAAGGCTTTTGGAGCAATAAAAACTTAAAAACTGCTATAACTCAAAAATGCAATAAGATAGGTTCAAACTTTAAAAGACATGTTGTGCAGATGTACAAGCCCCTCTTGCACAGAAAGTATGGCTTAGATATCTCTTGTAGTTTCTTCAGAACACACAAATTATCTGAAAATGCTTTTGAAGCAATAGACACAAAAACAGCTATAAATCCAAAACCTAATATGATAGACTCAAACTTTAAACTATATATTGTTTAGATTTACAGGTCCTACTTGCCCAGCAAAAAGGGTTCGAATAGCTCTTGCACTTTTTTCGAAACTCACAAACAACTGTTCATGGGCTGAAAAGGCTTTTGGAGCAATAAAAACTTAAAAACTGCTATAACTCAAAAATGCAATAAGATAGGTTCAAACTTTAAAAGACATGTTGTGCAGATGTACAAGCCCCTCTTGCACAGAAAGTATGGCTTAGATATCTCTTGCAGTTTCTTCAGAACACACAAATTATCTGAAGATGCTTTTGAAGCAATAGACACAAAAACAGCTATAAATCCAAAACCTAATATGATAGACTCAAACTTTAAACTATATATTGTGTAGATTTACAGGTCCTACTTGCCCAGCAAAAAGGGTTCGAATAGCTCTTGCGCTTTTTTCGAAACTCACAAACAACTGTTCATGGGCTGAAAAGGCTTTTGGAGCAATAAAAACTTAAAAACTGCTATAACTCAAAAATGCAATAAGATAGGTTCAAACTTTAAAAGACATGTTGTGCAGATGTACAAGCCCCTCTTGCACAGAAAGTATGGCTTAGATATCTCTTGTAGTTTCTTCAGAACACACTAATTATCTGAAAATGCTTTTGAAGCAATAGACACAAAAACAGCTATAAATCCAAAACCTAATATGATAGACTCAAACTTTAAACTATATATTGTGTAGATTTACAGGTCCTACTTGCCCAGCAAAAAGGGTTCGAATAGCTCTTGCACTTTTATCGAAACTCACAAACAACTGTTCATGGGCTGAAAAGGCTTTTGGAGCAATAAAAACTTAAAAACTGCTATAACTCAAAAATGCAATAAGATAGGTTCAAACTTTAAAAGACATGTTGTGCAGATGTACAAGCCCCTCTTGCACAGAAAGTATGGCTTAGATATCTCTTGTAGTTTCTTCAGAACACACAAATTATCTGAAAATGCTTTTGAAGCAATAGACACAAAAACAGCTATAAATCCAAAACCTAATATGATAGACTCAAACTTTAAACTATATATTGTGTAGATTTACAGGTCCTACTTGCCCAAGCAAAAAGGGTTCGAATAGCTCTTGCGCTTTTTTCGAAACTCACAAACAACTGTTCATGGGCTGAAAAGGCTTTTGGAGCAATAAAAACTTAAAAACTGCTATAACTCAAAAATACAATAAGATAGGTTCAAACTTTAAAAGACATGTTGTGCAGATGTACAAGCCCCTCTTGCACAGAAAGTATGGCTTAGATATCTCTTGTAGTTTCTTCAGAACACGCAAATGATCTGAAAATTCTTTTGAAGCAATAGACACAAAAACAGCTATAAATCCAAAACCTAATATGATAGACTCAAACTTTAAACTATATATTGTGTAGATTTACAGGTCCTACTTGCCCAGCAAAAAGGGTTCGAATAGCTCTTGCGCTTTTTTCGAAACTCACAAACAACTGTTCATGGGCTGAAAAGGCTTTTGGAGCAATAAAAACTTAAAAACTGCTATAACTCAAAAATGCAAAAAGATAAGTTCAAACTTTAAAAGACATGTTGTGCAGATGTACAAGCCCCTCTTGCACAGAAAGTATGGCTTAGATATCTCTTGTAGTTTCTTCAGAACACACAAATTATCTGAAAATGCTTTTGAAGCAATAGACACAAAAACAGCTATAAATCCAAAACCTAATATGATAGACTCAAACTTTAAACTATATATTGTTTAGATTTACAGGTCCTACTTGCCCAGCAAAAAGGGTTCGAATAGCTCTTGCGCTTTTTTCGAAACTCACAAACAACTGTTCATGGGCTGAAAAGGCTTTTGGAGCAATAAAAACTTAAAAACTGCTATAACTCAAAAATGCAATAAGATAGGTTCAAACTTTAAAAGACATGTTGTGCAGATATACAAGCCCCTCTTGCACAGAAAGTATGGCTTAGATATCTCTTGTAGTTTCTTCAGAACACACAAATTATCTGAAAATGCTTTTGAAGCAATAGACACAAAAACAGCTATAAATCCAAAACCTAATATGATAGACTCAAACTTTAAACTATATATTGTGTAGATTTACAGGTCCTACTTGCCCAGCAAAAAGGGTTCGAATAGCTCTTGCGCTTTTATCGAAACTCACAAACAACTGTTCATGGGCTGAAAAGGCTTTTGGAGCAATAAAAACTTAAAAACTGCTATAAATCAAAAATGCAATAAGATAGGTTCAAACTTTAAAAGACATGTTGTGCAGATGTACAAGCCCCTCTTGCACAGAAAGTATGGCTTAGATATCTCTTGTAGTTTCTTCAGAACACACAAATTATCTGAAAATGCTTTTGAAGCAATAGACACAAAAACAGCTATAAATCCAAAACCTAATATGATAGACTCAAACTTTAAACTATATATTGTGTAGATTTACAGGTCCTACTTGCCCAGCAAAAAGGGTTCGAATAGCTCTTGCGCTTTTATCGAAACTCACAAACAACTGTTCATGGGCTGAAAAGGCTTTTGGAGCAATAAAAACTTAAAAACTGCTATAACTCAAAAATGCAATAAGATAGGTTCAAACTTTAAAAGACATGTTGTGCAGATGTACAAGCCCCTCTTGCACAGAAAGTATGGCTTAGATATCTCTTGTAGTTTCTTCAGAACACACAAATTATCTGAAAATGCTTTTGAAGCAATAGACACAAAAACAGCTATAAATCCAAAACCTAATATGATAGACTCAAACTTTAAACTATATATTGTGTAGATTTACAGGTCCTACTTGCCCAGCAAAAAGGGTTCGAATAGCTCTTGCGCTTTTTTCGAAACTCACAAACAACTGTTCATGGGCTGAAAAGGCTTTTGGAGCAATAAAAACTTAAAAACTGCTATAACTCATAAATGCAATAAGATAGGTTCAAACTTTAAAAGACATGTTGTGCAGATGTACAAGCCCCTCTTGCACAGAAAGTATGGCTTAGATATCTCTTGTAGTTTCTTCAGAACACACAAATTATCTGAAAATGCTTTTGAAGCAATAGACACAAAAACAGCTATAAATCCAAAACCTAATAGGATAGACTCAAACTTTAAACTATATATTGTGTAGATTTACAGGTCCTACTTGCCCAGCAAAAAGGGTTCGAATAGCTCTTGCGCTTTTATCGAAACTCACAAACAACTGTTCATGGGCTGAAAAGGCTTTTGGAGCAATAAAAACTTAAAAACTGCTATAACTCAAAAATGCAATAAGATAGGTTCAAACTTTAAAAGACATGTTGTGCAGATGTACAAGCCCCTCTTGCACAGAAAGTATGGCTTAGATATCTCTTGTAGTTTCTTCAGAACACACAAATTATCTGAAAATGCTTTTGAAGCAATAGACACAAAAACAGCTATAAATCCAAAACCTAATATGATAGACTCAAACTTTAAACTATATATTGTGTAGATTTACAGGTCCTACTTGCCCAGCAAAAAGGGTTCGAATAGCTCTTGCGCTTTTATCGAAACTCACAAACAACTGTTCATGGGCTGAAAAGGCTTTTGGAGCAATAAAAACTTAAAAACTGCTATAACTCAAAAATGCAATAAGATAGGTTCAAACTTTAAAAGACATGTTGTGCAGATGTACAAGCCCCTCTTGCACAGAAAGTATGGCTTAGATATCTCTTGTAGTTTCTTCAGAACACACAAATTATCTGAAAATGCTTTTGAAGCAATAGACACAAAAACAGCTATAAATCCAAAACCTAATATGATAGACTCAAACTTTAAACTATATATTGTGTAGATTTACAGGTCCTACTTGCCCAGCAAAAAGGGTTCGAATAGCTCTTGCACTTTTTTCGAAACTCACAAACAACTGTTCATGGGCTGAAAAGGCTTTTGGAGCAATAAAAACTTAAAAACTGCTATAACTCAAAAATGCAATAAGATAGGTTCAAACTTTAAAAGACATGTTGTGCAGATGTACAAGCCCCTCTTGCACAGAAAGTATGGCTTAGATATCTCTTGTAGTTTCTTCAGAACACACAAATTATCTGAAAATGCTTTTGAAGCAATAGACACAAAAACAGCTATAAATCCAAAACCTAATATGATAGACTCAAACTTTAAACTATATATTGTGTAGATTTACAGGTCCTACTTGCCCAGCAAAAAGGGTTCGAATAGCTCTTGCGCTTTTATCGAAACTCACAAACAACTGTTCATGGGCTGAAAAGGCTTTTGGAGCAATAAAAACTTAAAAACTGCTATAACTCAAAAATGCAAAAAGATAAGTTCAAACTTTAAAAGACATGTTGTGCAGATGTACAAGCCCCTCTTGCACAGAAAGTATGGCTTAGATATCTCTTGTAGTTTCTTCAGAACACACAAATTATCTGAAAATGCTTTTGAAGCAATAGACACAAAAACAGCTATAAATCCAAAACCTAATATGATAGACTCAAACTTTAAACTATATATTGTTTAGATTTACAGGTCCTACTTGCCCAGCAAAAAGGGTTCGAATAGCTCTTGCACTTTTTTCGAAACTCACAAACAACTGTTCATGGGCTGAAAAGGCTTTTGGAGCAATAAAAACTTAAAAACTGCTATAACTCAAAAATGCAATAAGATAGGTTCAAACTTTAAAAGACATGTTGTGCAGATATACAAGCCCCTCTTGCACAGAAAGTATGGCTTAGATATCTCTTGTAGTTTCTTCAGAACACACAAATTATCTGAAAATGCTTTTGAAGCAATAGACACAAAAACAGCTATAAATCCAAAACTTAATATGATAGACTCAAACTTTAAACTATATATTGTGTAGATTTACAGGTCCTACTTGCCCAGCAAAAAGGGTTCGAATAGCTCATGCGCTTTTATCGAAACTCACAAACAACTGTTCATGGGCTGAAAAGGCTTTTGGAGCAATAAAAACTTAAAAACTGCTATAACTCAAAAATGCAATAAGATAGGTTCAAACTTTAAAAGACATGTTGTGCAGATATACAAGCCCCTCTTGCACAGAAAGTATGGTTTAGATATCTCTTGTAGTTTCTTCAGAACACACAAATTATCTGAAAATGCTTTTGAAGCAATAGACACAAAAACAGCTATAAATCCAAAACCTAATATGATAGACTCAAACTTTAAACTATATATTGTTTAGATTTACAGGTCCTACTTGCCCAGCAAAAAGGGTTCGAATAGCTCTTGCACTTTTTTCGAAACTCACAAACAACTGTTCATTGGGCTGAAAAGGCTTTTGGAGCAATAACAACTTAAAAACTGCTATAACTCAAAAATGCAATAAGATAGGTTCAAACTTTAAAAGACATGTTGTGCAGATATACAAGCCCCTCTTGCACAGAAAGTATGGTTTAGATATCTCTTGTAGTTTCTTCAGAACACACAAATTATCTGAAAATGCTTTTGAAGCAATAGACACAAAAACAGCTATAAATCCAAAACCTAATATGATAGACTCAAACTTTAAACTATATATTGTGTAGATTTACAGGTCCTACTTGCCCAGCAAAAAGGGTTCGAATAGCTCTTGCACTTTTTTCGAAACTCACAAACAACTGTTCATGGGCTGAAAAGGCTTTTGGAGCAATAAAAACTTAAAAACTGCTATAACTCAAAAATGCAATAAGATAGGTTCAAACTTTAAAAGACATGTTGTGCAGATGTACAAGCCCCTCTTGCACAGAAAGTATGGCTTAGATATCTCTTGTAGTTTCTTCAGAACACACAAATTATCTGAAAATGCTTTTGAAGCAATAGACACAAAAACAGCTATAAATCCAAAACCTAATATGATAGACTCAAACTTTAAACTATATATTGTGTAGATTTACAGGTCCTACTTGCCCAGCAAAAAGGGTTCGAATAGCTCTTGCACTTTTATCGAAACTCACAAACAACTGTTCATGGGCTGAAAAGGCTTTTGGAGCAATAAAAACTTAAAAACTGCTATAACTCAAAAATGCAAAAAGATAAGTTCAAACTTTAAAAGACATGTTGTGCAGATGTACAAGCCCCTCTTGCACAGAAAGTATGGCTTAGATATCTCTTGTAGTTTCTTCAGAACACACAAATTATCTGAAAATGCTTTTGAAGCAATAGACACAAAAACAGCTATAAATCCAAAACCTAATATGATAGACTCAAACTTTAAACTATATATTGTTTAGATTTACAGGTCCTACTTGCCCAGCAAAAAGGGTTCGAATAGCTCTTGCACTTTTTTCGAAACTCACAAACAACTGTTCATTGGGCTGAAAAGGCTTTTGGAGCAATAAAAACTTAAAAACTGCTATAACTCAAAAATGCAATAAGATAGGTTCAAACTTTAAAAGACATGTTGTGCAGATATACAAGCCCCTCTTGCACAGAAAGTATGGCTTAGATATCTCTTGTAGTTTCTTCAGAACACACAAATTATCTGAAAATGCTTTTGAAGCAATAGACACAAAAACAGCTATAAATCCAAAACCTAATATGATAGACTCAAACTTTAAACTATATATTGTGTAGATTTACAGGTCCTACTTGCCCAGCAAAAAGGGTTCGAATAGCTCTTGCACTTTTTTCGAAACTCACAAACAACTGTTCATGGGCTGAAAAGGCTTTTGGAGCAATAAAAACTTAAAAACTGCTATAACTCAAAAATGCAAAAAGATAAGTTCAAACTTTAAAAGACATGTTGTGCAGATGTACAAGCCCCTCTTGCACAGAAAGTATGGCTTAGATATCTCTTGTAGTTTCTTCAGAACACACAAATTATCTGAAAATGCTTTTGAAGCAATAGACACAAAAACAGCTATAAATCCAAAACCTAATATGATAGACTCAAACTTTAAACTATATATTGTTTAGATTTACAGGTCCTACTTGCCCAGCAAAAAGGGTTCGAATAGCTCTTGCACTTTTTTCGAAACTCACAAACAACTGTTCATGGGCTGAAAAGGCTTTTGGAGCAATAACAACTTAAAAACTGCTATAACTCAAAAATGCAATAAGATAGGTTCAAACTTTAAAAGACATGTTGTGCAGATATACAAGCCCCTCTTGCACAGAAAGTATGGCTTAGATATCTCTTGTAGTTTCTTCAGAACACACAAATTATCTGAAAATGCTTTTGAAGCAATAGACACAAAAACAGCTATAAATCCAAAACCTAATATGATAGACTCAAACTTTAAACTATATATTGTTTAGATTTACAGGTCCTACTTGCCCAGCAAAAAGGGTTCGAATAGCTCTTGCACTTTTTTCGAAACTCACAAACAACTGTTCATGGGCTGAAAAGGCTTTTGGAGCAATAAAAACTTAAAAACTGCTATAACTCAAAAATGCAATAAGATAGGTTCAAACTTTAAAAGACATGTTGTGCAGATGTACAAGCCCCTCTTGCACAGAAAGTATGGCTTAGATATCTCTTGTAGTTTCTTCAGAACACACAAATTATCTGAAGATGCTTTTGAAGCAATAGACACAAAAACAGCTATAAATCCAAAACCTAATATGATAGACTCAAACTTTAAACTATATATTGTGTAGATTTACAGGTCCTACTTGCCCAGCAAAAAGGGTTCGAATAGCTCTTGCGCTTTTTTCGAAACTCACAAACAACTGTTCATGGGCTGAAAAGGCTTTTGGAGCAATAAAAACTTAAAAACTGCTATAACTCAAAAATGCAATAAGATAGGTTCAAACTTTAAAAGACATGTTGTGCAGATGTACAAGCCCCTCTTGCACAGAAAGTATGGCTTAGATATCTCTTGTAGTTTCTTCAGAACACACAAATTATCTGAAAATGCTTTTGAAGCAATAGACACAAAAACAGCTATAAATCCAAAACCTAATATGATAGACTCAAACTTTAAACTATATATTGTGTAGATTTACAGGTCCTACTTGCCCAGCAAAAAGGGTTCGAATAGCTCTTGCGCTTTTATCGAAACTCACAAACAACTGTTCATGGGCTGAAAAGGCTTTTGGAGCAATAAAAACTTAAAAACTGCTATAACTCAAAAATGCAATAAGATAGGTTCAAACTTTAAAAGACATGTTGTGCAGATGTACAAGCCCCTCTTGCACAGAAAGTATGGCTTAGATATCTCTTGTAGTTTCTTCAGAACACACAAATTATCTGAAAATGCTTTTGAAGCAATAGACACAAAAACAGCTATAAATCCAAAACCTAATATGATAGACTCAAACTTTAAACTATATATTGTGTAGATTTACAGGTCCTACTTGCCCAGCAAAAAGGGTTCGAATAGCTCTTGCACTTTTTTCGAAACTCACAAACAACTGTTCATGGGCTGAAAAGGCTTTTGGAGCAATAAAAACTTAAAAACTGCTATAACTCAAAAATGCAATAAGATAGGTTCAAACTTTAAAAGACATGTTGTGCAGATATACAAGCCCCTCTTGCACAGAAAGTATGGCTTAGATATCTCTTGTAGTTTCTTCAGAACACACAAATTATCTGAAAATGCTTTTGAAGCAATAGACACAAAAACAGCTATAAATCCAAAACCTAATATGATAGACTCAAACTTTAAACTATATATTGTGTAGATTTACAGGTCCTACTTGCCCAGCAAAAAGGGTTCGAATAGCTCTTGCACTTTTTTCGAAACTCACAAACAACTGTTCATGGGCTGAAAATGCTTTTGGAGCAATAAAAACTTAAAAACTGCTATAACTCAAAAATGCAATAAGATAGGTTCAAACTTTAAAAGACATGTTGTGCAGATGTACAAGCCCATCTTGCACAGAAAGTATGGCTTAGATATCTCTTGTAGTTTCTTCAGAACACACAAATTATCTGAAAATGCTTTTGAAGCAATAGACACAAAAACAGCTATAAATCCAAAACCTAATATGATAGACTCAAACTTTAAACTATATATTGTTTAGATTTACAGGTCCTACTTGCCCAGCAAAAAGGGTTCGAATAGCTCTTGCACTTTTTTCGAAACTCACAAACAACTGTTCATGGGCTGAAAAGGCTTTTGGAGCAATAAAAACTTAAAAACTGCTATAACTCAAAAATGCAATAAGATAGGTGCAAACTTTAAAAGACATGTTGTGCAGATATACAAGCCCCTCTTGCACAGAAAGTATGGCTTAGATATCTCTTGTAGTTTCTTCAGAACACACAAATTATCTGAAAATGCTTTTGAAGCAATAGACACAAAAACAGCTATAAATCCAAAACCTAATATGATAGACTCAAACTTTAAACTATATATTGTGTAGATTTACAGGTCCTACTTGCCCAGCAAAAAGGGTTCGAATAGCTCTTGCGCTTTTATCGAAACTCACAAACAACTGTTCATGGGCTGAAAAGGCTTTTGGAGCAATAAAAACTTAAAAACTGCTATAACTCAAAAATGCAATAAGATAGGTTCAAACTTTAAAAGACATGTTGTGCAGATGTACAAGCCCATCTTGCACAGAAAGTATGGCTTAGATATCTCTTGTAGTTTCTTCAGAACACACAAATTATCTGAAAATGCTTTTGAAGCAATAGACACAAAAACAGCTATAAATCCAAAACCTAATATGATAGACTCAAACTTTAAACTATATATTGTGTAGATTTACAGGTCCTACTTGCCCAGCAAAAAGGGTTCGAATAGCTCTTGCGCTTTTATCGAAACTCACAAACAACTGTTCATGGGCTGAAAAGGCTTTTGGAGCAATAAAAACTTAAAAACTGCTATAACTCAAAAATGCAAAAAGATAAGTTCAAACTTTAAAAGACATGTTGTGCAGATGTACAAGCCCCTCTTGCACAGAAAGTATGGCTTAGATATCTCTTGTAGTTTCTTCAGAACACACAAATTATCTGAAAATGCTTTTGAAGCAATAGACACAAAAACAGCTATAAATCCAAAACCTAATATGATAGACTCAAACTTTAAACTATATATTGTTTAGATTTACAGGTCCTACTTGCCCAGCAAAAAGGGTTCGAATAGCTCTTGCACTTTTTTCGAAACTCACAAACAACTGTTCATGGGCTGAAAAGGCTTTTGGAGCAATAAAAACTTAAAAACTGCTATAACTCAAAAATGCAATAAGATAGGTTCAAACTTTAAAAGACATGTTGTGCAGATGTACAAGCCCCTCTTGCACAGAAAGTATGGCTTAGATATCTCTTGTAGTTTCTTCAGAACACACAAATTATCTGAAAATGCTTTTGAAGCAATAGACACAAAAACAGCTATAAATCCAAAACCTAATATGATAGACTCAAACTTTAAACTATATATTGTGTAGATTTACAGGTCCTACTTGCCCAGCAAAAAGGGTTCGAATAGCTCTTGCACTTTTTTCGAAACTCACAAACAACTGTTCATGGGCTGAAAAGGCTTTTGGAGCAATAAAAACTTAAAAACTGCTATAACTCAAAAATGCAATAAGATAGGTTCAAACTTTAAAAGACATGTTGTGCAGATGTACAAGCCCCTCTTGCACAGAAAGTATGGCTTAGATATCTCTTGTAGTTTCTTCAGAACACACAAATTATCTGAAAATGCTTTTGAAGCAATAGACACAAAAACAGCTATAAATCCAAAACCTAATATGATAGACTCAAACTTTAAACTATATATTGTTTAGATTTACAGGTCCTACTTGCCCAGCAAAAAGGGTTCGAATAGCTCTTGCACTTTTTTCGAAACTCACAAACAACTGTTCATGGGCTGAAAAGGCTTTTGGAGCAATAAAAACTTAAAAACTGCTATAACTCAAAAATGCAATAAGATAGGTTCAAACTTTAAAAGACATGTTGTGCAGATGTACAAGCCCCTCTTGCACAGAAAGTATGGCTTAGATATCTCTTGCAGTTTCTTCAGAACACACAAATTATCTGAAGATGCTTTTGAAGCAATAGACACAAAAACAGCTATAAATCCAAAACCTAATATGATAGACTCAAACTTTAAACTATATATTGTGTAGATTTACAGGTCCTACTTGCCCAGCAAAAAGGGTTCGAATAGCTCTTGCGCTTTTTTCGAAACTCACAAACAACTGTTCATGGGCTGAAAAGGCTTTTGGAGCAATAAAAACTTAAAAACTGCTATAACTCAAAAATGCAATAAGATAGGTTCAAACTTTAAAAGACATGTTGTGCAGATGTACAAGCCCCTCTTGCACAGAAAGTATGGCTTAGATATCTCTTGTAGTTTCTTCAGAACACACTAATTATCTGAAAATGCTTTTGAAGCAATAGACACAAAAACAGCTATAAATCCAAAACCTAATATGATAGACTCAAACTTTAAACTATATATTGTGTAGATTTACAGGTCCTACTTGCCCAGCAAAAAGGGTTCGAATAGCTCTTGCACTTTTATCGAAACTCACAAACAACTGTTCATGGGCTGAAAAGGCTTTTGGAGCAATAAAAACTTAAAAACTGCTATAACTCAAAAATGCAATAAGATAGGTTCAAACTTTAAAAGACATGTTGTGCAGATGTACAAGCCCCTCTTGCACAGAAAGTATGGCTTAGATATCTCTTGTAGTTTCTTCAGAACACACAAATTATCTGAAAATGCTTTTGAAGCAATAGACACAAAAACAGCTATAAATCCAAAACCTAATATGATAGACTCAAACTTTAAACTATATATTGTGTAGATTTACAGGTCCTACTTGCCCAAGCAAAAAGGGTTCGAATAGCTCTTGCGCTTTTTTCGAAACTCACAAACAACTGTTCATGGGCTGAAAAGGCTTTTGGAGCAATAAAAACTTAAAAACTGCTATAACTCAAAAATACAATAAGATAGGTTCAAACTTTAAAAGACATGTTGTGCAGATGTACAAGCCCCTCTTGCACAGAAAGTATGGCTTAGATATCTCTTGTAGTTTCTTCAGAACACGCAAATGATCTGAAAATTCTTTTGAAGCAATAGACACAAAAACAGCTATAAATCCAAAACCTAATATGATAGACTCAAACTTTAAACTATATATTGTGTAGATTTACAGGTCCTACTTGCCCAGCAAAAAGGGTTCGAATAGCTCTTGCGCTTTTTTCGAAACTCACAAACAACTGTTCATGGGCTGAAAAGGCTTTTGGAGCAATAAAAACTTAAAAACTGCTATAACTCAAAAATGCAAAAAGATAAGTTCAAACTTTAAAAGACATGTTGTGCAGATGTACAAGCCCCTCTTGCACAGAAAGTATGGCTTAGATATCTCTTGTAGTTTCTTCAGAACACACAAATTATCTGAAAATGCTTTTGAAGCAATAGACACAAAAACAGCTATAAATCCAAAACCTAATATGATAGACTCAAACTTTAAACTATATATTGTTTAGATTTACAGGTCCTACTTGCCCAGCAAAAAGGGTTCGAATAGCTCTTGCACTTTTTTCGAAACTCACAAACAACTGTTCATGGGCTGAAAAGGCTTTTGGAGCAATAAAAACTTAAAAACTGCTATAACTCAAAAATGCAATAAGATAGGTTCAAACTTTAAAAGACATGTTGTGCAGATATACAAGCCCCTCTTGCACAGAAAGTATGGCTTAGATATCTCTTGTAGTTTCTTCAGAACACACAAATTATCTGAAAATGCTTTTGAAGCAATAGACACAAAAACAGCTATAAATCCAAAACCTAATATGATAGACTCAAACTTTAAACTATATATTGTGTAGATTTACAGGTCCTACTTGCCCAGCAAAAAGGGTTCGAATAGCTCTTGCGCTTTTATCGAAACTCACAAACAACTGTTCATGGGCTGAAAAGGCTTTTGGAGCAATAAAAACTTAAAAACTGCTATAAATCAAAAATGCAATAAGATAGGTTCAAACTTTAAAAGACATGTTGTGCAGATGTACAAGCCCCTCTTGCACAGAAAGTATGGCTTAGATATCTCTTGTAGTTTCTTCAGAACACACAAATTATCTGAAAATGCTTTTGAAGCAATAGACACAAAAACAGCTATAAATCCAAAACCTAATATGATAGACTCAAACTTTAAACTATATATTGTGTAGATTTACAGGTCCTACTTGCCCAGCAAAAAGGGTTCGAATAGCTCTTGCGCTTTTATCGAAACTCACAAACAACTGTTCATGGGCTGAAAAGGCTTTTGGAGCAATAAAAACTTAAAAACTGCTATAACTCAAAAATGCAATAAGATAGGTTCAAACTTTAAAAGACATGTTGTGCAGATGTACAAGCCCCTCTTGCACAGAAAGTATGGCTTAGATATCTCTTGTAGTTTCTTCAGAACACACAAATTATCTGAAAATGCTTTTGAAGCAATAGACACAAAAACAGCTATAAATCCAAAACCTAATATGATAGACTCAAACTTTAAACTATATATTGTGTAGATTTACAGGTCCTACTTGCCCAGCAAAAAGGGTTCGAATAGCTCTTGCGCTTTTTTCGAAACTCACAAACAACTGTTCATGGGCTGAAAAGGCTTTTGGAGCAATAAAAACTTAAAAACTGCTATAACTCATAAATGCAATAAGATAGGTTCAAACTTTAAAAGACATGTTGTGCAGATGTACAAGCCCCTCTTGCACAGAAAGTATGGCTTAGATATCTCTTGTAGTTTCTTCAGAACACACAAATTATCTGAAAATGCTTTTGAAGCAATAGACACAAAAACAGCTATAAATCCAAAACCTAATATGATAGACTCAAACTTTAAACTATATATTGTGTAGATTTACAGGTCCTACTTGCCCAGCAAAAAGGGTTCGAATAGCTCTTGCGCTTTTATCGAAACTCACAAACAACTGTTCATGGGCTGAAAAGGCTTTTGGAGCAATAAAAACTTAAAAACTGCTATAACTCAAAAATGCAAAAAGATAAGTTCAAACTTTAAAAGACATGTTGTGCAGATGTACAAGCCCCTCTTGCACAGAAAGTATGGCTTAGATATCTCTTGTAGTTTCTTCAGAACACACAAATTATCTGAAAATGCTTTTGAAGCAATAGACACAAAAACAGCTATAAATCCAAAACCTAATATGATAGACTCAAACTTTAAACTATATATTGTGTAGATTTACAGGTCCTACTTGCCCAGCAAAAAGGGTTCGAATAGCTCTTGCGCTTTTTTCGAAACTCACAAACAACTGTTCATGGGCTGAAAAGGCTTTTGGAGCAATAAAAACTTAAAAACTGCTATAACTCAAAAATACAATAAGATAGGTTCAAACTTTAAAAGACATGTTGTGCAGATGTACAAGCCCCTCTTGCACAGAAAGTATGGCTTAGATATCTCTTGTAGTTTCTTCAGAACACGCAAATGATCTGAAAATTCTTTTGAAGCAATAGACACAAAAACAGCTATAAATCCAAAACCTAATATGATAGACTCAAACTTTAAACTATATATTGTGTAGATTTACAGGTCCTACTTGCCCAGCAAAAAGGGTTCGAATAGCTCTTGCGCTTTTTTCGAAACTCACAAACAACTGTTCATGGGCTGAAAAGGCTTTTGGAGCAATAAAAACTTAAAAACTGCTATAACTCATAAATGCAATAAGATAGGTTCAAACTTTAAAAGACATGTTGTGCAGATGTACAAGCCCCTCTTGCACAGAAAGTATGGCTTAGATATCTCTTGTAGTTTCTTCAGAACACACAAATTATCTGAAAATGCTTTTGAAGCAATAGACACAAAAACAGCTATAAATCCAAAACCTAATATGATAGACTCAAACTTTAAACTATATATTGTGTAGATTTACAGGTCCTACTTGCCCAGCAAAAAGGGTTCGAATAGCTCTTGCGCTTTTTTCGAAACTCACAAACAACTGTTCATGGGCATAAAAGGCTTTTGGAGCAATAAAAACTTAAAAACTGCTATAACTCAAAAATGCAATAAGATAGGTTCAAACTTTAAAAGACATGTTGTGCAGATGTACAAGCCCCTCTTGCACAGAAAGTATGGCTTAGATATCTCTTGTAGTTTCTTCAGAACACACAAATTATCTGAAAATGCTTTTGAAGCAATAGACACAAAAACAGCTATAAATCCAAAACCTAATATGATAGACTCAAACTTTAAACTATATATTGTGTAGATTTACAGGTCCTACTTGCCCAGCAAAAAGGGTTCGAATAGCTCTTGCGCTTTTATCGAAACTCACAAACAACTGTTCATGGGCTGAAAAGGCTTTTGGAGCAATAAAAACTTAAAAACTGCTATAACTCAAAAATGCAAAAAGATAAGTTCAAACTTTAAAAGACATGTTGTGCAGATGTACAAGCCCCTCTTGCACAGAAAGTATGGCTTAGATATCTCTTGTAGTTTCTTCAGAACACACAAATTATCTGAAAATGCTTTTGAAGCAATAGACACAAAAACAGCTATAAATCCAAAACCTAATATGATAGACTCAAACTTTAAACTATATATTGTTTAGATTTACAGGTCCTACTTGCCCAGCAAAAAGGGTTCGAATAGCTCTTGCACTTTTTTCGAAACTCACAAACAACTGTTCATGGGCTGAAAAGGCTTTTGGAGCAATAAAAACTTAAAAACTGCTATAACTCAAAAATGCAATAAGATAGGTTCAAACTTTAAAAGACATGTTGTGCAGATATACAAGCCCCTCTTGCACAGAAAGTATGGCTTAGATATCTCTTGTAGTTTCTTCAGAACACACAAATTATCTGAAAATGCTTTTGAAGCAATAGACACAAAAACAGCTATAAATCCAAAACCTAATATGATAGACTCGAACTTTAAACTATATAATGTGTAGATTTACAGGTCCTACTTGCCCAGCAAAAAGGGTTCGAATAGCTCTTGCGCTTTTATCGAAACTCACAAACAACTGTTCATGGGCTGAAAAGGCTTTTGGAGCAATAAAAACTTAAAAACTGCTATAACTCAAAAATGCAATAAGATAGGTTCAAACTTTAAAAGACATGTTGTGCAGATGTACAAGCCCCTCTTGCACAGAAAGTATGGCTTAGATATCTCTTGTAGTTTCTTCAGAACACACAAATTATCTGAAAATGCTTTTGAAGCAATAGACACAAAAACAGCTATAAATCCAAAACCTAATATGATAGACTCAAACTTTAAACTATATATTGTGTAGATTTACAGGTCCTACTTGCCCAGCAAAAAGGGTTCGAATAGCTCTTGCACTTTTTTCGAAACTCACAAACAACTGTTCATGGGCTGAAAAGGCTTTTGAAGCAATAAAAACTTAAAAACTGCTATAACTCAAAAATGCAATAAGATAGGTTCAAACTTTAAAAGACATGTTGTGCAGATGTACAAGCCCCTCTTGCACAGAAAGTATGGCTTAGATATCTCTTGTAGTTTCTTCAGAACACACAAATTATCTGAAAATGCTTTTGAAGCAATAGACACAAAAACAGCTATAAATCCAAAACCTAATATGATAGACTCAAACTTTAAACTATATATTGTTTAGATTTACAGGTCCTACTTGCCCAGCAAAAAGGGTTCGAATAGCTCTTGCGCTTTTTTCGAAACTCACAAACAACTGTTGATGGGCTGAAAAGGCTTTTGGAGCAATAAAAACTTAAAAACTGCTATAACTCAAAAATGCAATAAGATAGGTTCAAACTTTAAAAGACATGTTGTGCAGATGTACAAGCCCCTCTTGCACAGAAAGTATGGCTTAGATATCTCTTGTAGTTTCTTCAGAACACACAAATTATCTGAAAATGCTTTTGAAGCAATAGACACAAAAACAGCTATAAATCCAAAACCTAATATGATAGACTCAAACTTTAAACTATATATTGTGTAGATTTACAGGTCCTACTTGCCTAGCAAAAAGGGTTCGAATAGCTCTTGCACTTTTTTCGAAACTCACAAACAACTGTTCATGGGCTGAAAAGGCTTTTGGAGCAATAAAAACTTAAAAACTGCTATAACTCAAAAATGCAATAAGATAGGTTCAAACTTTAAAAGACATGTTGTGCAGATGTACAAGCCCCTCTTGCACAGAAAGTATGGCTTAGATATCTCTTGTAGTTTCTTCAGAACACACAAATTATCTGAAAATGCTTTTGAAGCAATAGACACAAAAACAGCTATAAATCCAAAACCTAATATGATAGACTCAAACTTTAAACTATATATTGTTTAGATTTACAGGTCCTACTTGCCCAGCAAAAAGGGTTCGAATAGCTCTTGCACTTTTTTCGAAACTCACAAACAACTGTTCATGGGCTGAAAAGGCTTTTGGAGCAATAAAAACTTAAAAACTGCTATAACTCAAAAATGCAATAAGATAGGTTCAAACTTTAAAAGACATGTTGTGCAGATGTACAAGCCCCTCTTGCACAGAAAGTATGGCTTAGATATCTCTTGTAGTTTCTTCAGAACACACAAATTATCTGAAGATGCTTTTGAAGCAATAGACACAAAAACAGCTATAAATCCAAAACCTAATATGATAGACTCAAACTTTAAACTATATATTGTGTAGATTTACAGGTCCTACTTGCCCAGCAAAAAGGGTTCGAATAGCTCTTGCGCTTTTTTCGAAACTCACAAACAACTGTTCATGGGCTGAAAAGGCTTTTGGAGCAATAAAAACTTAAAAACTGCTATAACTCAAAAATGCAATAAGATAGGTTCAAACTTTAAAAGACATGTTGTGCAGATGTACAAGCCCCTCTTGCACAGAAAGTATGGCTTAGATATCTCTTGTAGTTTCTTCAGAACACACAAATTATCTGAAAATGCTTTTGAAGCAATAGACACAAAAACAGCTATAAATCCAAAACCTAATATGATAGACTCAAACTTTAAACTATATATTGTGTAGATTTACAGGTCCTACTTGCCCAGCAAAAAGGGTTCGAATAGCTCTTGCACTTTTATCGAAACTCACAAACAACTGTTCATGGGCTGAAAAGGCTTTTGGAGCAATACAAACTTAAAAACTGCTATAACTCAAAAATGCAATAAGATAGGTTCAAACTTTAAAAGACATGTTGTGCAGATGTACAAGCCCCTCTTGCACAGAAAGTATGGCTTAGATATCTCTTGTAGTTTCTTCAGAACACACAAATTATCTGAAAATGCTTTTGAAGCAATAGACACAAAAACAGCTATAAATCCAAAACCTAATATGATAGACTCAAACTTTAAACTATATATTGTGTAGATTTACAGGTCCTACTTGCCCAAGCAAAAAGGGTTCGAATAGCTCTTGCGCTTTTTTCGAAACTCACAAACAACTGTTCATGGGCGGAAAAGGCTTTTGGAGCAATAAAAACTTAAAAACTGCTATAACTCAAAAATACAATAAGATAGGTTCAAACTTTAAAAGACATGTTGTGCAGATGTACAAGCCCCTCTTGCACAGAAAGTATGGCTTAGATATCTCTTGTAGTTTCTTCAGAACACACAAATTATCTGAAAATGCTTTTGAAGCAATAGACACAAAAACAGCTATAAATCCAAAACCTAATATGATAGACTCAAACTTTAAACTATATATTGTTTAGATTTACAGGTCCTACTTGCCCAGCAAAAAGGGTTCGAATAGCTCTTGCACTTTTTTCGAAACTCACAAACAACTGTTCATGGTCTGAAAAGGCTTTTGGAGCAATAAAAACTTAAAAACTGCTATAACTCAAAAATGCAATAAGATAGGTTCAAACTTTAAAAGACATGTTGTGCAGATATACAAGCCCCTCTTGCACAGAAAGTATGGCTTAGATATCTCTTGTAGTTTCTTCAGAACACACAAATTATCTGAAAATGCTTTTGAAGCAATAGACACAAAAACAGCTATAAATCCAAAACCTAATATGATAGACTCAAACTTTAAACTATATATTGTGTAGATTTACAGGTCCTACTTGCCCAGCAAAAAGGGTTCGAATAGCTCTTGCGCTTTTATCGAAACTCACAAACAACTGTTCATGGGCTGAAAAGGCTTTTGGAGCAATAAAAACTTAAAAACTGCTATAACTCAAAAATGCAATAAGATAGGTTCAAACTTTAAAAGACATGTTGTGCAGATGTACAAGCCCCTCTTGCACAGAAAGTATGGCTTAGATATCTCTTGTAGTTTCTTCAGAACACACAAATTATCTGAAAATGCTTTTGAAGCAATAGACACAAAAACAGCTATAAATCCAAAACCTAATATGATAGACTCAAACTTTAAACTATATATTGTGTAGATTTACAGGTCCTACTTGCCCAGCAAAAAGGGTTCGAATAGCTCTTGCGCTTTTTTCGAAACTCACAAACAACTGTTCATGGGCTGAAAAGGCTTTTGGAGCAATAAAAACTTAAAAACTGCTATAACTCATAAATGCAATAAGATAGGTTCAAACTTTAAAAGACATGTTGTGCAGATGTACAAGCCCCTCTTGCACAGAAAGTATGGCTTAGATATCTCTTGTAGTTTCTTCAGAACACACAAATTATCTGAAAATGCTTTTGAAGCAATAGACACAAAAACAGCTATAAATCCAAAACCTAATATGATAGACTCAAACTTTAAACTATATATTGTGTAGATTTACAGGTCCTACTTGCCCAGCAAAAAGGGTTCGAATAGCTCTTGCGCTTTTATCGAAACTCACAAACAACTGTTCATGGGCTGAAAAGGCTTTTGGAGCAATAAAAACTTAAAAACTGCTATAACTCAAAAATGCAATAAGATAGGTTCAAACTTTAAAAGACATGTTGTGCAGATGTACAAGCCCCTCTTGCACAGAAAGTATGGCTTAGATATCTCTTGTAGTTTCTTCAGAACACACAAATTATCTGAAAATGCTTTTGAAGAAATAGACACAAAAACAGCTATAAATCCAAAACCTAATATGATAGACTCAAACTTTAAACTATATATTGTGTAGATTTACAGGTCCTACTTGCCCAGCAAAAAGGGTTCGAATAGCTCTTGCGCTTTTATCGAAACTCACAAACAACTGTTCATGGGCTGAAAAGGCTTTTGGAGCAATAAAAACTTAAAAACTGCTATAACTCAAAAATGCAAAAAGATAAGTTCAAACTTTAAAAGACATGTTGTGCAGATGTACAAGCCCCTCTTGCACAGAAAGTATGGCTTAGATATCTCTTGTAGTTTCTTCAGAACACACAAATTATCTGAAAATGCTTTTGAAGCAATAGACACAAAAACAGCTATAAATCCAAAACCTAATATGATAGACTCAAACTTTAAACTATATATTGTGTAGATTTACAGGTCCTACTTGCCCAGCAAAAAGGGTTCGAATAGCTCTTGCGCTTTTTTCGAAACTCACAAACAACTGTTCATGGGCTGAAAAGGCTTTTGGAGCAATAAAAACTTAAAAACTGCTATAACTCAAAAATACAATAAGATAGGTTCAAACTTTAAAAGACATGTTGTGCAGATGTACAAGCCCCTCTTGCACAGAAAGTATGGCTTAGATATCTCTTGTAGTTTCTTCAGAACACGCAAATGATCTGAAAATTCTTTTGAAGCAATAGACACAAAAACAGCTATAAATCCAAAACCTAATATGATAGACTCAAACTTTAAACTATATATTGTGTAGATTTACAGGTCCTACTTGCCCAGCAAAAAGGGTTCGAATAGCTCTTGCGCTTTTTTCGAAACTCACAAACAACTGTTCATGGGCTGAAAAGGCTTTTGGAGCAATAAAAACTTAAAAACTGCTATAACTCATAAATGCAATAAGATAGGTTCAAACTTTAAAAGACATGTTGTGCAGATGTACAAGCCCCTCTTGCACAGAAAGTATGGCTTAGATATCTCTTGTAGTTTCTTCAGAACACACAAATTATCTGAAAATGCTTTTGAAGCAATAGACACAAAAACAGCTATAAATCCAAAACCTAATATGATAGACTCAAACTTTAAACTATATATTGTGTAGATTTACAGGTCCTACTTGCCCAGCAAAAAGGGTTCGAATAGCTCTTGCGCTTTTTTCGAAACTCACAAACAACTGTTCATGGGCATAAAAGGCTTTTGGAGCAATAAAAACTTAAAAACTGCTATAACTCAAAAATGCAATAAGATAGGTTCAAACTTTAAAAGACATGTTGTGCAGATGTACAAGCCCCTCTTGCACAGAAAGTATGGCTTAGATATCTCTTGTAGTTTCTTCAGAACACACAAATTATCTGAAAATGCTTTTGAAGCAATAGACACAAAAACAGCTATAAATCCAAAACCTAATATGATAGACTCAAACTTTAAACTATATATTGTGTAGATTTACAGGTCCTACTTGCCCAGCAAAAAGGGTTCGAATAGCTCTTGCACTTTTATCGAAACTCACAAACAACTGTTCATGGGCTGAAAAGGCTTTTGGAGCAATAAAAACTTAAAAACTGCTATAACTCAAAAATGCAATAAGATAGGTTCAAACTTTAAAAGACATGTTGTGCAGATGTACAAGCCCCTCTTGCACAGAAAGTATGGCTTAGATATCTCTTGTAGTTTCTTCAGAACACACAAATTATCTGAAAATGCTTTTGAAGCAATAGACACAAAAACAGCTATAAATCCAAAACCTAATATGATAGACTCAAACTTTAAACTATATATTGTGTAGATTTACAGGTCCTACTTGCCCAAGCAAAAAGGGTTCGAATAGCTCTTGCGCTTTTTTCGAAACTCACAAACAACTGTTCATGGGCTGAAAAGGCTTTTGGAGCAATAAAAACTTAAAAACTGCTATAACTCAAAAATACAATAAGATAGGTTCAAACTTTAAAAGACATGTTGTGCAGATGTACAAGCCCCTCTTGCACAGAAAGTATGGCTTAGATATCTCTTGTAGTTTCTTCAGAACACACAAATTATCTGAAAATGCTTTTGAAGCAATAGACACAAAAACAGCTATAAATCCAAAACCTAATATGATAGACTCAAACTTTAAACTATATATTGTTTAGATTTACAGGTCCTACTTGCCCAGCAAAAAGGGTTCGAATAGCTCTTGCACTTTTTTCGAAACTCACAAACAACTGTTCATGGTCTGAAAAGGCTTTTGGAGCAATAAAAACTTAAAAACTGCTATAACTCAAAAATGCAATAAGATAGGTTCAAACTTTAAAAGACATGTTGTGCAGATGTACAAGCCCCTCTTGCACAGAAAGTATGGCTTAGATATCTCTTGTAGTTTCTTCAGAACACACAAATTATCTGAAAATGCTTTTGAAGCAATAGACACAAAAACAGCTATAAATCCAAAACCTAATATGATAGACTCAAACTTTAAACTATATATTGTGTAGATTTACAGGTCCTACTTGCCCAGCAAAAAGGGTTCGAATAGCTCTTGCGCTTTTTTCGAAACTCACAAACAACTGTTCATGGGCTGAAAAGGCTTTTGGAGCAATAAAAACTTAAAAACTGCTATAACTCAAAAATACAATAAGATAGGTTCAAACTTTAAAAGACATGTTGTGCAGATGTACAAGCCCCTCTTGCACAGAAAGTATGGCTTAGATATCTCTTGTAGTTTCTTCAGAACACGCAAATGATCTGAAAATTCTTTTGAAGCAATAGACACAAAAACAGCTATAAATCCAAAACCTAATATGATAGACTCAAACTTTAAACTATATATTGTGTAGATTTACAGGTCCTACTTGCCCAGCAAAAAGGGTTCGAATAGCTCTTGCGCTTTTTTCGGAACTCACAAACAACTGTTCATGGGCTGAAAAGGCTTTTGGAGCAATAAAAACTTAAAAACTGCTATAACTCATAAATGCAATAAGATAGGTTCAAACTTTAAAAGACATGTTGTGCAGATGTACAAGCCCCTCTTGCACAGAAAGTATGGCTTAGATATCTCTTGTAGTTTCTTCAGAACACACAAATTATCTGAAAATGCTTTTGAAGCAATAGACACAAAAACAGCTATAAATCCAAAACCTAATATGATAGACTCAAACTTTAAACTATATATTGTGTAGATTTACAGGTCCTACTTGCCCAGCAAAAAGGGTTCGAATAGCTCTTGCGCTTTTTTCGAAACTCACAAACAACTGTTCATGGGCATAAAAGGCTTTTGGAGCAATAAAAACTTAAAAACTGCTATAACTCAAAAATGCAATAAGATAGGTTCAAACTTTAAAAGACATGTTGTGAAGATGTACAAGCCCCTCTTGCACAGAAAGTATGGCTTAGATATCTCTTGTAGTTTCTTCAGAACACACAAATTATCTGAAAATGCTTTTGAAGCAATAGACACAAAAACAGCTATAAATCCAAAACCTAATATGATAGACTCAAACTTTAAACTATATATTGTGTAGATTTACAGGTCCTACTTGCCCAGCAAAAAGGGTTCGAATAGCTCTTGCGCTTTTATCGAAACTCACAAACAACTGTTCATGGGCTGAAAAGGCTTTTGGAGCAATAAAAACTTAAAAACTGCTATAACTCAAAAATGCAAAAAGATAAGTTCAAACTTTAAAAGACATGTTGTGCAGATGTACAAGCCCCTCTTGCACAGAAAGTATGGCTTAGATATCTCTTGTAGTTTCTTCAGAACACACAAATTATCTGAAAATGCTTTTGAAGCAATAGACACAAAAACAGCTATAAATCCAAAACCTAATATGATAGACTCAAACTTTAAACTATATATTGTGTAGATTTACAGGTCCTACTTGCCCAGCAAAAAGGGTTCGAATAGCTCTTGCGCTTTTATCGAAACTCACAAACAACTGTTCATGGGCTGAAAAGGCTTTTGGAGCAATAAAAACTTAAAAACTGCTATAACTCAAAAATGCAAAAAGATAAGTTCAAACTTTAAAAGACATGTTGTGCAGATGTACAAGCCCCTCTTGCACAGAAAGTATGGCTTAGATATCTCTTGTAGTTTCTTCAGAACACACAAATTATCTGAAAATGCTTTTGAAGCAATAGACACAAAAACAGCTATAAATCCAAAACCTAATATGATAGACTCAAACTTTAAACTATATATTGTGTAGATTTACAGGTCCTACTTGCCCAGCAAAAAGGGTTCGAATAGCTCTTGCGCTTTTTTCGAAACTCACAAACAACTGTTCATGGGCTGAAAAGGCTTTTGGAGCAATAAAAACTTAAAAACTGCTATAACTCAAAAATACAATAAGATAGGTTCAAACTTTAAAAGACATGTTGTGCAGATGTACAAGCCCCTCTTGCACAGAAAGTATGGCTTAGATATCTCTTGTAGTTTCTTCAGAACACGCAAATGATCTGAAAATTCTTTTGAAGCAATAGACACAAAAACAGCTATAAATCCAAAACCTAATATGATAGACTCAAACTTTAAACTATATATTGTGTAGATTTACAGGTCCTACTTGCCCAGCAAAAAGGGTTCGAATAGCTCTTGCGCTTTTTTCGAAACTCACAAACAACTGTTCATGGGCTGAAAAGGCTTTTGGAGCAATAAAAACTTAAAAACTGCTATAACTCATAAATGCAATAAGATAGGTTCAAACTTTAAAAGACATGTTGTGCAGATGTACAAGCCCCTCTTGCACAGAAAGTATGGCTTAGATATCTCTTGTAGTTTCTTCAGAACACACAAATTATCTGAAAATGCTTTTGAAGCAATAGACACAAAAACAGCTATAAATCCAAAACCTAATATGATAGACTCAAACTTTAAACTATATATTGTTTAGATTTACAGGTCCTACTTGCCCAGCAAAAAGGGTTCGAATAGCTCTTGCGCTTTTTTCGAAACTCACAAACAACTGTTCATGGGCATAAAAGGCTTTTGGAGCAATAAAAACTTAAAAACTGCTATAACTCAAAAATGCAATAAGATAGGTTCAAACTTTAAAAGACATGTTGTGCAGATGTACAAGCCCCTCTTGCACAGAAAGTATGGCTTAGATATCTCTTGTAGTTTCTTCAGAACACACAAATTATCTGAAAATGCTTTTGAAGCAATAGACACAAAAACAGCTATAAATCCAAAACCTAATATGATAGACTCAAACTTTAAACTATATATTGTGTAGATTTACAGGTCCTACTTGCCCAGCAAAAAGGGTTCGAATAGCTCTTGCACTTTTATCGAAACTCACAAACAACTGTTCATGGGCTGAAAAGGCTTTTGGAGCAATAAAAACTTAAAAACTGCTATAACTCAAAAATGCAATAAGATAGGTTCAAACTTTAAAAGACATGTTGTGCAGATGTACAAGCCCCTCTTGCACAGAAAGTATGGCTTAGATATCTCTTGTAGTTTCTTCAGAACACACAAATTATCTGAAAATGCTTTTGAAGCAATAGACACAAAAACAGCTATAAATCCAAAACCTAATATGATAGACTCAAACTTTAAACTATATATTGTGTAGATTTACAGGTCCTACTTGCCCAAGCAAAAAGGGTTCGAATAGCTCTTGCGCTTTTTTCGAAACTCACAAACAACTGTTCATGGGCTGAAAAGGCTTTTGGAGCAATAAAAACTTAAAAACTGCTATAACTCAAAAATACAATAAGATAGGTTCAAACTTTAAAAGACATGTTGTGCAGATGTACAAGCCCCTCTTGCACAGAAAGTATGGCTTAGATATCTCTTGTAGTTTCTTCAGAACACACAAATTATCTGAAAATGCTTTTGAAGCAATAGACACAAAAACAGCTATAAATCCAAAACCTAATATGATAGACTCAAACTTTAAACTATATATTGTTTAGATTTACAGGTCCTACTTGCCCAGCAAAAAGGGTTCGAATAGCTCTTGCACTTTTTTCGAAACTCACAAACAACTGTTCATGGTCTGAAAAGGCTTTTGGAGCAATAAAAACTTAAAAACTGCTATAACTCAAAAATGCAATAAGATAGGTTCAAACTTTAAAAGACATGTTGTGCAGATGTACAAGCCCCTCTTGCACAGAAAGTATGGCTTAGATATCTCTTGTAGTTTCTTCAGAACACACAAATTATCTGAAAATGCTTTTGAAGCAATAGACACAAAAACAGCTATAAATCCAAAACCTAATATGATAGACTCAAACTTTAAACTATATATTGTGTAGATTTACAGGTCCTACTTGCCCAGCAAAAAGGGTTCGAATAGCTCTTGCGCTTTTTTCGAAACTCACAAACAACTGTTCATGGGCTGAAAAGGCTTTTGGAGCAATAAAAACTTAAAAACTGCTATAACTCAAAAATACAATAAGATAGGTTCAAACTTTAAAAGACATGTTGTGCAGATGTACAAGCCCCTCTTGCACAGAAAGTATGGCTTAGATATCTCTTGTAGTTTCTTCAGAACACGCAAATGATCTGAAAATTCTTTTGAAGCAATAGACACAAAAACAGCTATAAATCCAAAACCTAATATGATAGACTCAAACTTTAAACTATATATTGTGTAGATTTACAGGTCCTACTTGCCCAGCAAAAAGGGTTCGAATAGCTCTTGCGCTTTTTTCGGAACTCACAAACAACTGTTCATGGGCTGAAAAGGCTTTTGGAGCAATAAAAACTTAAAAACTGCTATAACTCATAAATGCAATAAGATAGGTTCAAACTTTAAAAGACATGTTGTGCAGATGTACAAGCCCCTCTTGCACAGAAAGTATGGCTTAGATATCTCTTGTAGTTTCTTCAGAACACACAAATTATCTGAAAATGCTTTTGAAGCAATAGACACAAAAACAGCTATAAATCCAAAACCTAATATGATAGACTCAAACTTTAAACTATATATTGTGTAGATTTACAGGTCCTACTTGCCCAGCAAAAAGGGTTCGAATAGCTCTTGCGCTTTTTTCGAAACTCACAAACAACTGTTCATGGGCATAAAAGGCTTTTGGAGCAATAAAAACTTAAAAACTGCTATAACTCAAAAATGCAATAAGATAGGTTCAAACTTTAAAAGACATGTTGTGAAGATGTACAAGCCCCTCTTGCACAGAAAGTATGGCTTAGATATCTCTTGTAGTTTCTTCAGAACACACAAATTATCTGAAAATGCTTTTGAAGCAATAGACACAAAAACAGCTATAAATCCAAAACCTAATATGATAGACTCAAACTTTAAACTATATATTGTGTAGATTTACAGGTCCTACTTGCCCAGCAAAAAGGGTTCGAATAGCTCTTGCGCTTTTATCGAAACTCACAAACAACTGTTCATGGGCTGAAAAGGCTTTTGGAGCAATAAAAACTTAAAAACTGCTATAACTCAAAAATGCAAAAAGATAAGTTCAAACTTTAAAAGACATGTTGTGCAGATGTACAAGCCCCTCTTGCACAGAAAGTATGGCTTAGATATCTCTTGTAGTTTCTTCAGAACACACAAATTATCTGAAAATGCTTTTGAAGCAATAGACACAAAAACAGCTATAAATCCAAAACCTAATATGATAGACTCAAACTTTAAACTATATATTGTGTAGATTTACAGGTCCTACTTGCCCAGCAAAAAGGGTTCGAATAGCTCTTGCACTTTTTTCGAAACTCACAAACAACTGTTCATGGGCTGAAAAGGCTTTTGGAGCAATAAAAACTTAAAAACTGCTATAACTCAAAAATGCAATAAGATAGGTTCAAACTTTAAAAGACATGTTGTGCAGATGTACAAGCCCCTCTTGCACAGAAAGTATGGCTTAGATATCTCTTGTAGTTTCTTCAGAACACACAAATTATCTGAAAATGCTTTTGAAGCAATAGACACAAAAACAGCTATAAATCCAAAACCTAATATGATAGACTCAAACTTTAAACTATATATTGTGTAGATTTACAGGTCCTACTTGCCCAGCAAAAAGGGTTCGAATAGCTCTTGCACTTTTTTCGAAACTCACAAACAACTGTTCATGGGCTGAAAAGGCTTTTGGAGCAATAAAAACTTAAAAACTGCTATAACTCAAAAATGCAATAAGATAGGTTCAAACTTTAAAAGACATGTTGTGCAGATATACAAGCCCCTCTTGCACAGAAAGTATGGCTTAGATATCTCTTGTAGTTTCTTCAGAACACACAAATTATCTGAAAATGCTTTTGAAGCAATAGACACAAAAACAGCTATAAATCCAAAACCTAATATGATAGACTCAAACTTTAAACTATATATTGTGTAGATTTACAGGTCCTACTTGCCCAGCAAAAAGGGTTCGAATAGCTCTTGCACTTTTTTCGAAACTCACAAACAACTGTTCATGGGCTGAAAATGCTTTTGGAGCAATAAAAACTTAAAAACTGCTATAACTCAAAAATGCAATAAGATAGGTTCAAACTTTAAAAGACATGTTGTGCAGATGTACAAGCCCATCTTGCACAGAAAGTATGGCTTAGATATCTCTTGTAGTTTCTTCAGAACACACAAATTATCTGAAAATGCTTTTGAAGCAATAGACACAAAAACAGCTATAAATCCAAAACCTAATATGATAGACTCAAACTTTAAACTATATATTGTGTAGATTTACAGGTCCTACTTGCCCAGCAAAAAGGGTTCGAATAGCTCTTGCGCTTTTATCGAAACTCACAAACAACTGTTCATGGGCTGAAAAGGCTTTTGGAGCAATAAAAACTTAAAAACTGCTATAACTCAAAAATGCAAAAAGATAAGTTCAAACTTTAAAAGACATGTTGTGCAGATGTACAAGCCCCTCTTGCACAGAAAGTATGGC
Source organism: Eucyclogobius newberryi (assembly GCF_026437365.1). Taxonomy (NCBI): domain Eukaryota; kingdom Metazoa; phylum Chordata; class Actinopteri; order Gobiiformes; family Gobiidae; genus Eucyclogobius; species Eucyclogobius newberryi. Next base: position 36,960,669 of record NW_027316167.1, read on the forward strand.
TTAGATATCTCTTGTAGTTTCTTCAGAACACACAAATTATCTGAAAATGCTTTTGAAGCAATAGACACAAAAACAGCTATAAATCCAAAACCTAATATGATAGACTCAAACTTTAAACTATATATTGTTTAGATTTACAGGTCCTACTTGCCCAGCAAAAAGGGTTCGAATAGCTCTTGCACTTTTTTCGAAACTCACAAACAACTGTTCATGGGCTGAAAAGGCTTTTGGAGCAATAAAAACTTAAAAACTGCTATAACTCAAAAATGCAATAAGATAGGTTCAAACTTTAAAAGACATGTTGTGCAGATATACAAGCCCCTCTTGCACAGAAAGTATGGCTTAGATATCTCTTGTAGTTTCTTCAGAACACACAAATTATCTGAAAATGCTTTTGAAGCAATAGACACAAAAACAGCTATAAATCCAAAACCTAATATGATAGACTCAAACTTTAAACTATATATTGTGTAGATTTACAGGTCCTACTTGCCCAGCAAAAAGGGTTCGAATAGCTCTTGCGCTTTTATCGAAACTCACAAACAACTGTTCATGGGCTGAAAAGGCTTTTGGAGCAATAAAAACTTAAAAACTGCTATAACTCAAAAATGCAATAAGATAGGTTCAAACTTTAAAAGACATGTTGTGCAGATGTACAAGCCCCTCTTGCACAGAAAGTATGGCTTAGATATCTCTTGTAGTTTCTTCAGAACACAAATTATCTGAAAATGCTTTTGAAGCAATAGACACAAAAACAGCTATAAATCCAAAACCTAATATGATAGACTCAAACTTTAAACTATATATTGTGTAGATTTACAGGTCCTACTTGCCCAGCAAAAAGGGTTCGAATAGCTCTTGCGCTTTTATCGAAACTCACAAACAACTGTTCATGGGCTGAAAAGGCTTTTGGAGCAATAAAAACTTAAAAACTGCTATAACTCAAAAATGCAAAAAGATAAGTTCAAACTTTAAAAGACATGTTGTGCAGATGTACAAGCCCCTCTTGCACAGAAAGTATGGCTTAGATATCTCTTGTAGTTTCTTCAGAACACACAAATTATCTGAAAATGCTTTTGAAGCAATAGACACAAAAACAGCTATAAATCCAAAACCTAATATGATAGACTCAAACTTTAAATTATATATTGTTTAGATTTACAGGTCCTACTTGCCCAGCAAAAAGGGTTCGAATAGCTCTTGCGCTTTTTTCGAAACTCACAAACAACTGTTCATGTGCTGAAAAGGCTTTTGGAGCAATAAAAACTTAAAAACTGCTATAACTCAAAAATGCAATAAGATAGGTTCAAACTTTAAAAGACATGTTGTGCAGATGTACAAGCCCCTCTTGCACAGAAAGTATGGCTTAGATATCTCTTGTAGTTTCTTCAGAACACACAAATTATCTGAAAATGCTTTTGAAGCAATAGACACAAAAACAGCTATAAATCCAAAACCTAATATGATAGACTCAAACATTAAACTATATATTGTGTAGATTTACAGGTCCTACTTGCCCAGCAAAAATGGTTCGAATAGCTCTTGCGCTTTTATCGAAACTCACAAACAACTGTTCATGGGCTGAAAAGGCTTTTGGAGCAATAAAAACTTAAAAACTGCTATAACTCAAAAATGCAATAAGATAGGTTCAAACTTTAAAAGACATGTTGTGCAGATGTACAAGCCCCTCTTGCACAGAAAGTATGGCTTAGATATCTCTTGTAGTTTCTTCAGAACACACAAATTATCTGAAAATGCTTTTGAAGCAATAGACACAAAAACAGCTATAAATCCAAAACCTAATATGATAGACTCAAACTTTAAACTATATATTGTGTAGATTTACAGGTCCTACTTGCCCAGCAAAAAGGGTTCGAATAGCTCTTGCGCTTTTATCGAAACTCACAAACAACTGTTCATGGGCTGAAAAGGCTTTTGGAGCAATAAAAACTTAAAAACTGCTATAACTCAAAAATGCAAAAAGATAAGTTCAAACTTTAAAAGACATGTTGTGCAGATGTACAAGCCCCTCTTGCACAGAAAGTATGGCTTAGATATCTCTTGTAGTTTCTTCAGAACACACAAATTATCTGAAAATGCTTTTGAAGCAATAGACACAAAAACAGCTATAAATCCAAAACCTAATATGATAGACTCAAACTTTAAATTATATATTGTTTAGATTTACAGGTCCTACTTGCCCAGCAAAAAGGGTTCGAATAGCTCTTGCACTTTTTTCGAAACTCACAAACAACTGTTCATGGGCTGAAAAGGCTTTTGGAGCAATAAAAACTTAAAAACTGCTATAACTCAAAAATGCAATAAGATAGGTTCAAACTTTAAAAGACATGTTGTGCAGATGTACAAGCCCCTCTTGCACAGAAAGTATGGCTTAGATATCTCTTGTAGTTTCTTCAGAACACACAAATTATCTGAAAATGCTTTTGAAGCAATAGACACAAAAACAGCTATAAATCCAAAACCTAATATGATAGACTCAAACTTTAAACTATATATTGTGTAGATTTACAGGTCCTACTTGCCCAGCAAAAAGGGTTCGAATAGCTCTTGTGCTTTTTTCGAAACTCACAAACAACTGTTCATGGGCTGAAAAGGCTTTTGGAGCAATAAAAACTTAAAAACTGCTATAACTCAAAAATACAATAAGATAGGTTCAAACTTTAAAAGACATGTTGTGCAGATGTACAAGCCCCTCTTGCACAGAAAGTATGGCTTAGATATCTCTTGTAGTTTCTTCAGAACACGCAAATGATCTGAAAATTCTTTTGAAGCAATAGACACAAAAACAGCTATAAATCCAAAACCTAATATGATAGACTCAAACTTTAAACTATATATTGTGTAGATTTACAGGTCCTACTTGCCCAGCAAAAAGGGTTCGAATAGCTCTTGCGCTTTTTTCGAAACTCACAAACAACTGTTCATGGGCTGAAAAGGCTTTTGGAGCAATAAAAACTTAAAAACTGCTATAACTCATAAATGCAATAAGATAGGTTCAAACTTTAAAAGACATGTTGTGCAGATGTACAAGCCCCTCTTGCACAGAAAGTATGGCTTAGATATCTCTTGTAGTTTCTTCAGAACACACAAATTATCTGAAAATGCTTTTGAAGCAATAGACACAAAAACAGCTATAAATCCAAAACCTAATATGATAGACTCAAACTTTAAACTATATATTGTGTAGATTTACAGGTCCTACTTGCCCAGCAAAAAGGGTTCGAATAGCTCTTGCGCTTTTTTCGAAACTCACAAACAACTGTTCATGGGCATAAAAGGCTTTTGGAGCAATAAAAACTTAAAAACTGCTATACCTCAAAAATGCAATAAGATAGGTTCAAACTTTAAAAGACATGTTGTGCAGATGTACAAGCCCCTCTTGCACAGAAAGTATGGCTTAGATATCTCTTGTAGTTTCTTCAGAACACACAAATTATCTGAAAATGCTTTTGAAGCAATAGACACAAAAACAGCTATAAATCCAAAACCTAATATGATAGACTCAAACTTTAAACTATATATTGTGTAGATTTACAGGTCCTACTTGCCCAGCAAAAAGGGTTCGAATAGCTCTTGCGCTTTTATCGAAACTCACAAACAACTGTTCATGGGCTGAAAAGGCTTTTGGAGCAATAAAAACTTAAAAACTGCTATAACTCAAAAATGCAAAAAGATAAGTTCAAACTTTAAAAGACATGTTGTGCAGATGTACAAGCCCCTCTTGCACAGAAAGTATGGCTTAGATATCTCTTGTAGTTTCTTCAGAACACACAAATTATCTGAAAATGCTTTTGAAGCAATAGACACAAAAACAGCTATAAATCCAAAACCTAATATGATAGACTCAAACTTTAAACTATATATTGTGTAGATTTACAGGTCCTACTTGCCCAGCAAAAAGGGTTCGAATAGCTCTTGCACTTTTTTCGAAACTCACAAACAACTGTTCATGGGCTGAAAAGGCTTTTGGAGCAATAAAAACTTAAAAACTGCTATAACTCAAAAATGCAATAAGATAGGTTCAAACTTTAAAAGACATGTTGTGCAGATGTACAAGCCCCTCTTGCACAGAAAGTATGGCTTAGATATCTCTTGTAGTTTCTTCAGAACACACAAATTATCTGAAAATGCTTTTGAAGCAATAGACACAAAAACAGCTATAAATCCAAAACCTAATATGATAGACTCAAACTTTAAACTATATATTGTGTAGATTTACAGGTCCTACTTGCCCAGCAAAAAGGGTTCGAATAGCTCTTGCACTTTTTTCGAAACTCACAAACAACTGTTCATGGGCTGAAAAGGCTTTTGGAGCAATAAAAACTTAAAAACTGCTATAACTCAAAAATGCAATAAGATAGGTTCAAACTTTAAAAGACATGTTGTGCAGATATACAAGCCCCTCTTGCACAGAAAGTATGGCTTAGATATCTCTTGTAGTTTCTTCAGAACACACAAATTATCTGAAAATGCTTTTGAAGCAATAGACACAAAAACAGCTATAAATCCAAAACCTAATATGATAGACTCAAACTTTAAACTATATATTGTGTAGATTTACAGGTCCTACTTGCCCAGCAAAAAGGGTTCGAATAGCTCTTGCGCTTTTATCGAAACTCACAAACAACTGTTCATGGGCTGAAAAGGCTTTTGGAGCAATAAAAACTTAAAAACTGCTATAACTCAAAAATGCAAAAAGATAAGTTCAAACTTTAAAAGACATGTTGTGCAGATGTACAAGCCCCTCTTGCACAGAAAGTATGGCTTAGATATCTCTTGTAGTTTCTTCAGAACACACAAATTATCTGAAAATGCTTTTGAAGCAATAGACACAAAAACAGCTATAAATCCAAAACCTAATATGATAGACTCAAACTTTAAACTATATATTGTTTAGATTTACAGGTCCTACTTGCCCAGCAAAAAGGGTTCGAATAGCTCTTGCACTTTTTTCGAAACTCACAAACAACTGTTCATGGGCTGAAAAGGCTTTTGGAGCAATAAAAACTTAAAAACTGCTATAACTCAAAAATGCAATAAGATAGGTTCAAACTTTAAAAGACATGTTGTGCAGATATACAAGCCCCTCTTGCACAGAAAGTATGGCTTAGATATCTCTTGTAGTTTCTTCAGAACACACAAATTATCTGAAAATGCTTTTGAAGCAATAGACACAAAAACAGCTATAAATCCAAAACCTAATATGATAGACTCAAACTTTAAACTATATATTGTGTAGATTTACAGGTCCTACTTGCCCAGCAAAAAGGGTTCGAATAGCTCTTGCGCTTTTATCGAAACTCACAAACAACTGTTCATGGGCTGAAAAGGCTTTTGGAGCAATAAAAACTTAAAAACTGCTATAACTTAAAAATGCAATAAGATAGGTTCAAACTTTAAAAGACATGTTGTGCAGATGTACAAGCCCATCTTGCACAGAAAGTATGGCTTAGATATCTCTTGTAGTTTCTTCAGAACACACAAATTATCTGAAAATGCTTTTGAAGCAATAGACACAAAAACAGCTATAAATCCAAAACCTAATATGATAGACTCAAACTTTAAACTATATATTGTGTAGATTTACAGGTCCTACTTGCCCAGCAAAAAGGGTTCGAATAGCTCTTGCGCTTTTATCGAAACTCACAAACAACTGTTCATGGGCTGAAAAGGCTTTTGGAGCAATAAAAACTTAAAAACTGCTATAACTCAAAAATGCAAAAAGATAAGTTCAAACTTTAAAAGACATGTTGTGCAGATGTACAAGCCCCTCTTGCACAGAAAGTATGGCTTAGATATCTCTTGTAGTTTCTTCAGAACACACAAATTATCTGAAAATGCTTTTGAAGCAATAGACACAAAAACAGCTATAAATCCAAAACCTAATATGATAGACTCAAACTTTAAACTATATATTGTGTAGATTTACAGGTCCTACTTGCCCAGCAAAAAGGGTTCGAATAGCTCTTGCGCTTTTATCGAAACTCACAAACAACTGTTCATGGGCTGAAAAGGCTTTTGGAGCAATAAAAACTTAAAAACTGCTATAACTCAAAAATGCAATAAGATAGGTTCAAACTTTAAAAGACATGTTGTGCAGATGTACAAGCCCCTCTTGCACAGAAAGTATGGCTTAGATATCTCTTGTAGTTTCTTCAGAACACACAAATTATCTGAAAATGCTTTTGAAGCAATAGACACAAAAACAGCTATAAATCCAAAACCTAATATGATAGACTCAAACTTTAAACTATATATTGTGTAGATTTACAGGTCCTACTTGCCCAGCAAAAAGGGTTCGAATAGCTCTTGCGCTTTTATCGAAACTCACAAACAACTGTTCATGGGCTGAAAAGGCTTTTGGAGCAATAAAAACTTAAAAACTGCTATAACTCAAAAATGCAAAAAGATAAGTTCAAACTTTAAAAGACATGTTGTGCAGATGTACAAGCCCCTCTTGCACAGAAAGTATGGCTTAGATATCTTTTGTAGTTTCTTCAGAACACACAAATTATCTGAAAATGCTTTTGAAGCAATAGACACAAAAACAGCTATAAATCCAAAACCTAATATGATAGACTCAAACTTTAAACTATATATTATTTAGATTTACAGGTCCTACTTGCCCAGCAAAAAGGGTTCGAATAGCTCTTGCGCTTTTTTCGAAACTCACAAACAACTGTTGATGGGCTGAAAAGGCTTTTGGAGCAATAAAAACTTAAAAACTGCTATAACTCAAAAATGCAATAAGATAGGTTCAAACTTTAAAAGACATGTTGTGCAGATGTACAAGCCCCTCTTGCACAGAAAGTATGGCTTAGATATCTCTTGTAGTTTCTTCAGAACACACAAATTATCTGAAAATGCTTTTGAAGCAATAGACACAAAAACAGCTATAAATCCAAAACCTAATATGATAGACTCAAACTTTAAACTATATATTGTTTAGATTTACAGGTCCTACTTGCCCAGCAAAAAGGGTTCGAATAGCTCTTGCACTTTTTTCGAAACTCACAAACAACTGTTCATGGGCTGAAAAGGCTTTTGGAGCAATAAAAACTTAAAAACTGCTATAACTCAAAAATGCAATAAGATAGGTTCAAACTTTAAAAGACATGTTGTGCAGATGTACAAGCCCCTCTTGCACAGAAAGTATGGCTTAGATATCTCTTGTAGTTTCTTCAGAACACACAAATTATCTGAAGATGCTTTTGAAGCAATAGACACAAAAACAGCTATAAATCCAAAACCTAATATGATAGACTCAAACTTTAAACTATATATTGTGTAGATTTACAGGTCCTACTTGCCCAGCAAAAAGGGTTCGAATAGCTCTTGCGCTTTTTTCGAAACTCACAAACAACTGTTCATGGGCTGAAAAGGCTTTTGGAGCAATAAAAACTTAAAAACTGCTATAACTCAAAAATGCAATAAGATAGGTTCAAACTTTAAAAGACATGTTGTGCAGATGTACAAGCCCCTCTTGCACAGAAAGTATGGCTTAGATATCTCTTGTAGTTTCTTCAGAACACACAAATTATCTGAAAATGCTTTTGAAGCAATAGACACAAAAACAGCTATAAATCCAAAACCTAATATGATAGACTCAAACTTTAAACTATATATTGTGTAGATTTACAGGTCCTACTTGCCCAGCAAAAAGGGTTCGAATAGCTCTTGCACTTTTATCGAAACTCACAAACAACTGTTCATGGGCTGAAAAGGCTTTTGGAGCAATAAAAACTTAAAAACTGCTATAACTCATAAATGCAATAAGATAGGTTCAAACTTTAAAAGACATGTTGTGCAGATGTACAAGCCCCTCTTGCACAGAAAGTATGGCTTAGATATCTCTTGTAGTTTCTTCAGAACACGCAAATGATCTGAAAATTCTTTTGAAGCAATAGACACAAAAACAGCTATAAATCCAAAACCTAATATGATAGACTCAAACTTTAAACTATATATTGTGTAGATTTACAGGTCCTACTTGCCCAGCAAAAAGGGTTCGAATAGCTCTTGCGCTTTTTTCGAAACTCACAAACAACTGTTCATGGGCTGAAAAGGCTTTTGGAGCAATAAAAACTTAAAAACTGCTATAACTCATAAATGCAATAAGATAGGTTCAAACTTTAAAAGACATGTTGTGCAGATGTACAAGCCCCTCTTGCACAGAAAGTATGGCTTAGATATCTCTTGTAGTTTCTTCAGAACACACAAATTATCTGAAAATGCTTTTGAAGCAATAGACACAAAAACAGCTATAAATCCAAAACCTAATATGATAGACTCAAACTTTAAACTATATATTGTGTAGATTTACAGGTCCTACTTGCCCAGCAAAAAGGGTTCGAATAGCTCTTGCGTTTTTTTCGAAACTCACAAACAACTGTTCATGGGCTGAAAAGGCTTTTGGAGCAATAAAAACTTAAAAACTGCTATAACTCAAAAATGCAATAAGATAGGTTCAAACTTTAAAAGACATGTTGTGCAGATGTACAAGCCCCTCTTGCACAGAAAGTATGGCTTAGATATCTCTTGTAGTTTCTTCAGAACACACAAATTATCTGAAAATGCTTTTGAAGCAATAGACACAAAAACAGCTATAAATCCAAAACCTAATATGATAGACTCAAACTTTAAACTATATATTGTGTAGATTTACAGGTCCTACTTGCCCAGCAAAAAGGGTTCGAATAGCTCTTGCGCTTTTATCGAAACTCACAAACAACTGTTCATGGGCTGAAAAGGCTTTTGGAGCAATAAAAACTTAAAAACTGCTATAACTCAAAAATGCAATAAGATAGGTTCAAACTTTAAAAGACATGTTGTGCAGATGTACAAGCCCCTCTTGCACAGAAAGTATGGCTTAGATATCTCTTGTAGTTTCTTCAGAACACACAAATTATCTGAAAATGCTTTTGAAGCAATAGACACAAAAACAGCTATAAATCCAAAACCTAATATGATAGACTCAAACTTTAAACTATATATTGTTTAGATTTACAGGTCCTACTTGCCCAGCAAAAAGGGTTCGAATAGCTCTTGCACTTTTTTCGAAACTCACAAACAACTGTTCATGGGCTGAAAAGGCTTTTGGAGCAATAAAAACTTAAAAACTGCTATAACTCAAAAATGCAATAAGATAGGTTCAAACTTTAAAAGACATGTTGTGCAGATGTACAAGCCCCTCTTGCACAGAAAGTATGGCTTAGATATCTCTTGTAGTTTCTTCAGAACACACAAATTATCTGAAAATGCTTTTGAAGCAATAGACACAAAAACAGCTATAAATCCAAAACCTAATATGATAGACTCAAACTTTAAACTATATATTGTTTAGATTTACAGGTCCTACTTGCCCAGCAAAAAGGGTTCGAATAGCTCTTGCGCTTTTTTCGAAACTCACAAACAACTGTTCATGGGCTGAAAAGGCTTTTGGAGCAATAAAAACTTAAAAACTGCTATAACTCAAAAATGCAATAAGATAGGTTCAAACTTTAAAAGACATGTTGTGCAGATGTACAAGCCCCTCTTGCACAGAAAGTATGGCTTAGATATCTCTTGTAGTTTCTTCAGAACACACAAATTATCTGAAAATGCTTTTGAAGCAATAGACACAAAAACAGCTATAAATCCAAAACCTAATATGATAGACTCAAACTTTAAACTATATATTGTGTAGATTTACAGGTCCTACTTGCCCAGCAAAAAGGGTTCGAATAGCTCTTGCACTTTTATCGAAACTCACAAACAACTGTTCATGGGCTGAAAAGGCTTTTGGAGCAATAAAAACTTAAAAACTGCTATAACTCAAAAATGCAATAAGATAGGTTCAAACTTTAAAAGACATGTTGTGCAGATGTACAAGCCCCTCTTGCACAGAAAGTATGGCTTAGATATCTCTTGTAGTTTCTTCAGAACACGCAAATGATCTGAAAATTCTTTTGAAGCAATAGACACAAAAACAGCTATAAATCCAAAACCTAATATGATAGACTCAAACTTTAAACTATATATTGTGTAGATTTACAGGTCCTACTTGCCCAGCAAAAAGGGTTCGAATAGCTCTTGCGCTTTTTTCGAAACTCACAAACAACTGTTCATGGGCTGAAAAGGCTTTTGGAGCAATAAAAACTTAAAAACTGCTATAACTCATAAATGCAATAAGATAGGTTCAAACTTTAAAAGACATGTTGTGCAGATGTACAAGCCCCTCTTGCACAGAAAGTATGGCTTAGATATCTCTTGTAGTTTCTTCAGAACACACAAATTATCTGAAAATGCTTTTGAAGCAATAGACACAAAAACAGCTATAAATCCAAAACCTAATATGATAGACTCAAACTTTAAACTATATATTGTGTAGATTTACAGGTCCTACTTGCCCAGCAAAAAGGGTTCGAATAGCTCTTGCGCTTTTTTCGAAACTCACAAACAACTGTTCATGGGCATAAAAGGCTTTTGGAGCAATAAAAACTTAAAAACTGCTATAACTCAAAAATGCAATAAGATAGGTTCAAACTTTAAAAGACATGTTGTGCAGATGTACAAGCCCCTCTTGCACAGAAAGTATGGCTTAGATATCTCTTGTAGTTTCTTCAGAACACACAAATTATCTGAAAATGCTTTTGAAGCAATAGACACAAAAACAGCTATAAATCCAAAACCTAATATGATAGACTCAAACTTTAAACTATATATTGTGTAGATTTACAGGTCCTACTTGCCCAGCAAAAAGGGTTCGAATAGCTCTTGCGCTTTTATCGAAACTCACAAACAACTGTTCATGGGCTGAAAAGGCTTTTGGAGCAATAAAAACTTAAAAACTGCTATAACTCAAAAATGCAAAAAGATAAGTTCAAACTTTAAAAGACATGTTGTGCAGATGTACAAGCCCCTCTTGCACAGAAAGTATGGCTTAGATATCTCTTGTAGTTTCTTCAGAACACACAAATTATCTGAAAATGCTTTTGAAGCAATAGACACAAAAACAGCTATAAATCCAAAACCTAATATGATAGACTCAAACTTTAAACTATATATTGTTTAGATTTACAGGTCCTACTTGCCCAGCAAAAAGGGTTCGAATAGCTCTTGCACTTTTTTCGAAACTCACAAACAACTGTTCATGGGCTGAAAAGGCTTTTGGAGCAATAAAAACTTAAAAACTGCTATAACTCAAAAATGCAATAAGATAGGTTCAAACTTTAAAAGACATGTTGTGCAGATGTACAAGCCCCTCTTGCACAGAAAGTATGGCTTAGATATCTCTTGTAGTTTCTTCAGAACACACAAATTATCTGAAAATGCTTTTGAAGCAATAGACACAAAAACAGCTATAAATCCAAAACCTAATATGATAGACTCAAACTTTAAACTATGTATTGTGTAGATTTACAGGTCCTACTTGCCCAGCAAAAAGGGTTCGAATAGCTCTTGCACTTTTTTCGAAACTCACAAACAACTGTTCATGGGCTGAAAAGGCTTTTGGAGCAATAAAAACTTAAAAACTGCTATAACTCAAACATGCAATAAGATAGGTTCAAACTTTAAAAGACATGTTGTGCAGATGTACAAGCCCCTCTTGCACAGAAAGTATGGCTTAGATATCTCTTGTAGTTTCTTCAGAACACACAAATTATCTGAAAATGCTTTTGAAGCAATAGACACAAAAACAGCTATAAATCCAAAACCTAATATGATAGACTCAAACTTTAAACTATATATTGTGTAGATTTACAGGTCCTACTTGCCCAGCAAAAAGGGTTCGAATAGCTCTTGCACTTTTTTCGAAACTCACAAACAACTGTTCATGGGCTGAAAAGGCTTTTGGAGCAATAAAAACTTAAAAACTGCTATAACTCAAAAATGCAATAAGATAGGTTCAAACTTTAAAAGACATGTTGTGCAGATATACAAGCCCCTCTTGCACAGAAAGTATGGTTTAGATATCTCTTGTAGTTTCTTCAGAACACATAAATTATCTGAAAATGCTTTTGAAGCAATAGACACAAAAACAGCTATAAATCCAAAACCTAATATGATAGACTCAAACTTTAAACTATATATTGTGTAGATTTACAGGTCCTACTTGCCCAGCAAAAAGGGTTCGAATAGCTCTTGCACTTTTTTCGAAACTCACAAACAACTGTTCATGGGCTGAAAATGCTTTTGGAGCAATAAAAACTTAAAAAACTGCTATAACTCAAAAATGCAATAAGATAGGTTCAAACTTTAAAAGACATGTTGTGCAGATGTACAAGCCCCTCTTGCACAGAAAGTATGGCTTAGATATCTCTTGTAGTTTCTTCAGAACACACAAATTATCTGAAAATGCTTTTGAAGCAATAGACACAAAAACAGCTATAAATCCAAAACCTAATATGATAGACTCAAACTTTAAACTATATATTGTTTAGATTTACAGGTCCTACTTGCCCAGCAAAAAGGGTTCGAATAGCTCTTGCGCTTTTTTCGAAACTCACAAACAACTGTTGATGGGCTGAAAATGCTTTTGGAGCAATAAAAACTTAAAAACTGCTATAACTCAAAAATGCAATAAGATAGGTTCAAACTTTAAAAGACATGTTGTGCAGATGTACAAGCCCCTCTTGCACAGAAAGTATGGCTTAGATATCTCTTGTAGTTTCTTCAGAACACACAAATTATCTGAAAATGCTTTTGAAGCAATAGACACAAAAACAGCTATAAATCCAAAACCTAATATGATAGACTCAAACTTTAAACTATATATTGTGTAGATTTACAGGTCCTACTTGCCCAGCAAAAAGGGTTCGAATAGCTCTTGCGCTTTTATCGAAACTCACAAACAACTGTTCATGGGCTGAAAAGGCTTTTGGAGCAATAAAAACTTAAAAACTGCTATAACTCAAAAATGCAAAAAGATAAGTTCAAACTTTAAAAGACATGTTGTGCAGATGTACAAGCCCCTCTTGCACAGAAAGTATGGCTTAGATATCTCTTGTAGTTTCTTCAGAACACACAAATTATCTGAAAATGCTTTTGAAGCAATAGACACAAAAACAGCTATAAATCCAAAACCTAATATGATAGACTCAAACTTTAAACTATATATTGTTTAGATTTACAGGTCCTACTTGCCCAGCAAAAAGGGTTCGAATAGCTCTTGCACTTTTTTCGAAACTCACAAACAACTGTTCATTGGGCTGAAAAGGCTTTTGGAGCAATAAAAACTTAAAAACTGCTATAACTCAAAAATGCAATAAGATAGGTTCAAACTTTAAAAGACATGTTGTGCAGATATACAAGCCCCTCTTGCACAGAAAGTATGGCTTAGATATCTCTTGTAGTTTCTTCAGAACACACAAATTATCTGAAAATGCTTTTGAAGCAATAGACACAAAAACAGCTATAAATCCAAAACCTAATATGATAGACTCAAACTTTAAACTATATATTGTGTAGATTTACAGGTCCTACTTGCCCAGCAAAAAGGGTTCGAATAGCTCTTGCACTTTTTTCGAAACTCACAAACAACTGTTCATGGGCTGAAAAGGCTTTTGGAGCAATAAAAACTTAAAAACTGCTATAACTCAAAAATGCAATAAGATAGGTTCAAACTTTAAAAGACATGTTGTGCAGATATACAAGCCCCTCTTGCACAGAAAGTATGGTTTAGATATCTCTTGTAGTTTCTTCAGAACACACACATTATCTGAAAATGCTTTTGAAGCAATAGACACAAAAACAGCTATAAATCCAAAACCTAATATGATAGACTCAAACTTTAAACTATATATTGTGTAGATTTACAGGTCCTACTTGCCCAGCAAAAAGGGTTCGAATAGCTCTTGCGCTTTTATCGAAACTCACAAACAACTGTTCATGGGCTGAAAAGGCTTTTGGAGCAATAAAAACTTAAAAACTGCTATAACTCAAAAATGCAAAAAGATAAGTTCAAACTTTAAAAGACATGTTGTGCAGATGTACAAGCCCCTCTTGCACAGAAAGTATGGCTTAGATATCTCTTGTAGTTTCTTCAGAACACACAAATTATCTGAAAATGCTTTTGAAGCAATAGACACAAAAACAGCTATAAATCCAAAACCTAATATGATAGACTCAAACTTTAAACTATATATTGTTTAGATTTACAGGTCCTACTTGCCCAGCAAAAAGGGTTCGAATAGCTCTTGCACTTTTTTCGAAACTCACAAACAACTGTTCATGGGCTGAAAAGGCTTTTGGAGCAATAAAAACTTAAAAACTGCTATAACTCAAAAATGCAATAAGATAGGTTCAAACTTTAAAAGACATGTTGTGCAGATATACAAGCCCCTCTTGCACAGAAAGTATGGCTTAGATATCTCTTGTAGTTTCTTCAGAACACACAAATTATCTGAAAATGCTTTTGAAGCAATAGACACAAAAACAGCTATAAATCCAAAACCTAATATGATAGACTCAAACTTTAAACTATATATTGTGTAGATTTACAGGTCCTACTTGCCCAGCAAAAAGGGTTCGAATAGCTCTTGCGCTTTTATCGAAACTCACAAACAACTGTTCATGGGCTGAAAAGGCTTTTGGAGCAATAAAAACTTAAAAACTGCTATAACTCAAAAATGCAATAAGATAGGTTCAAACTTTAAAAGACATGTTGTGCAGATGTACAAGCCCCTCTTGCACAGAAAGTATGGCTTAGATATCTCTTGTAGTTTCTTCAGAACACACAAATTATCTGAAAATGCTTTTGAAGCAATAGACACAAAAACAGCTATAAATCCAAAACCTAATATGATAGACTCAAACTTTAAACTATATATTGTGTAGATTTACAGGTCCTACTTGCCCAGCAAAAAGGGTTCGAATAGCTCTTGCACCTTTTTCGAAACTCACAAACAACTGTTCATGGGCTGAAAAGGCTTTTGGAGCAATAAAAACTTAAAAACTGCTATAACTCAAAAATGCAATAAGATAGGTTCAAACTTTAAAAGACATGTTGTGCATAGATGTACAAGCCCCTCTTGCACAGAAAGTATGGCTTAGATATCTCTTGTAGTTTCTTCAGAACACACAAATTATCTGAAAATGCTTTTGAAGCAATAGACACAAAAACAGCTATAAATCCAAAACCTAATATGATAGACTCAAACTTTAAACTATATATTGTTTAGATTTACAGGTCCTACTTGCCCAGCAAAAAGGGTTCGAATAGCTCTTGCACTTTTTTCGAAACTCACAAACAACTGTTCATGGGCTGAAAAGGCTTTTGGAGCAATAAAAACTTAAAAACTGCTATAACTCAAAAATGCAATAAGATAGGTTCAAACTTTAAAAGACATGTTGTGCAGATGTACAAGCCCCTCTTGCACAGAAAGTATGGCTTAGATATCTCTTGTAGTTTCTTCAGAACACACAAATTATCTGAAGATGCTTTTGAAGCAATAGACACAAAAACAGCTATAAATCCAAAACCTAATATGATAGACTCAAACTTTAAACTATATATTGTGTAGATTTACAGGTCCTACTTGCCCAGCAAAAAGGGTTCGAATAGCTCTTGCGCTTTTTTCGAAACTCACAAACAACTGTTCATGGGCTGAAAAGGCTTTTGGAGCAATAAAAACTTAAAAACTGCTATAACTCAAAAATGCAATAAGATAGGTTCAAACTTTAAAAGACATGTTGTGCAGATGTACAAGCCCCTCTTGCACAGAAAGTATGGCTTAGATATCTCTTGTAGTTTCTTCAGAACACACAAATTATCTGAAAATGCTTTTGAAGCAATAGACACAAAAACAGCTATAAATCCAAAACCTAATATGATAGACTCAAACTTTAAACTATATATTGTGTAGATTTACAGGTCCTACTTGCCCAGCAAAAAGGGTTCGAATAGCTCTTGCACTTTTATCGAAACTCACAAACAACTGTTCATGGGCTGAAAAGGCTTTTGGAGCAATAAAAACTTAAAAACTGCTATAACTCAAAAATACAATAAGATAGGTTCAAACTTTAAAAGACATGTTGTGCAGATGTACAAGCCCCTCTTGCACAGAAAGTATGGCTTAGATATCTCTTGTAGTTTCTTCAGAACACGCAAATGATCTGAAAATTCTTTTGAAGCAATAGACACAAAAACAGCTATAAATCCAAAACCTAATATGATAGACTCAAACTTTAAACTATATATTGTGTAGATTTACAGGTCCTACTTGCCCAGCAAAAAGGGTTCGAATAGCTCTTGCGCTTTTTTCGAAACTCACAAACAACTGTTCATGGGCTGAAAAGGCTTTTGGAGCAATAAAAACTTAAAAACTGCTATAACTCATAAATGCAATAAGATAGGTTCAAACTTTAAAAGACATGTTGTGCAGATGTACAAGCCCCTCTTGCACAGAAAGTATGGCTTAGATATCTCTTGTAGTTTCTTCAGAACACACAAATTATCTGAAAATGCTTTTGAAGCAATAGACACAAAAACAGCTATAAATCCAAAACCTAATATTATAGACTCAAACTTTAAACTATATATTGTGTAGATTTACAGGTCCTACTTGCCCAGCAAAAAGGGTTCGAATAGCTCTTGCGCTTTTTTCGAAACTCACAAACAACTGTTCATGGGCATAAAAGGCTTTTGGAGCAATAAAAACTTAAAAACTGCTATAACTCAAAAATGCAATAAGATAGGTTCAAACTTTAAAAGACATGTTGTGCAGATGTACAAGCCCCTCTTGCACAGAAAGTATGGCTTAGATATCTCTTGTAGTTTCTTCAGAACACACAAATTAT
Organism: Eucyclogobius newberryi; assembly: GCF_026437365.1. Lineage (NCBI taxonomy): Eukaryota > Metazoa > Chordata > Actinopteri > Gobiiformes > Gobiidae > Eucyclogobius > Eucyclogobius newberryi. The sequence goes on from NW_027316167.1 coordinate 36,977,469, forward strand.
CTGAAAATGCTTTTGAAGCAATAGACACAAAAACAGCTATAAATCCAAAACCTAATATGATAGACTCAAACTTTAAACTATATATTGTGTAGATTTACAGGTCCTACTTGCCCAGCAAAAAGGGTTCGAATAGCTCTTGCGCTTTTATCGAAACTCACAAACAACTGTTCATGGGCTGAAAAGGCTTTTGGAGCAATAAAAACTTAAAAACTGCTATAACTCAAAAATGCAAAAAGATAAGTTCAAACTTTAAAAGACATGTTGTGCAGATGTACAAGCCCCTCTTGCACAGAAAGTATGGCTTAGATATCTCTTGTAGTTTCTTCAGAACACACAAATTATCTGAAAATGCTTTTGAAGCGATAGACACAAAAACAGCTATAAATCCAAAACCTAATATGATAGACTCAAACTTTAAACTATATATTGTGTAGATTTACAGGTCCTACTTGCCCAGCAAAAAGGGTTCGAATAGCTCTTGCACTTTTTTCGAAACTCACAAACAACTGTTCATGGGCTGAAAAGGCTTTTGGAGCAATAAAAACTTAAAAACTGCTATAACTCAAAAATGCAATAAGATAGGTTCAAACTTTAAAAGACATGTTGTGCAGATATACAAGCCCCTCTTGCACAGAAAGTATGGCTTAGATATCTCTTGTAGTTTCTTCAGAACACACAAATTATCTGAAAATGCTTTTGAAGCAATAGACACAAAAACAGCTATAAATCCAAAACCTAATATGATAGACTCAAACTTTAAACTATATATTGTGTAGATTTACAGGTCCTACTTGCCCAGCAAAAAGGGTTCGAATAGCTCTTGCACTTTTTTCGAAACTCACAAACAACTGTTCATGGGCTGAAAATGCTTTTGGAGCAATAAAAACTTAAAAACTGCTATAACTCAAAAATGCAATAAGATAGGTTCAAACTTTAAAAGACATGTTGTGCAGATGTACAAGCCCCTCTTGCACAGAAAGTATGGCTTAGATATCTCTTGTAGTTTCTTCAGAACACACAAATTATCTGAAAATGCTTTTGAAGCAATAGACACAAAAACAGCTATATTCCAAAACCTAATATGATAGACTCAAACTTTAAACTATATATTGTGTGGATTTACAGGTCCTACTTGCCCAGCAAAAAGGGTTCGAATAGCTCTTGCGCTTTTATCGAAACTCACAAACAACTGTTCATGGGCTGAAAAGGCTTTTGGAGCAATAAAAACTTAAAAACTGCTATAACTCAAAAATGCAAAAAGATAAGTTCAAACTTTAAAAGACATGTTGTGCAGATGTACAAGCCCCTCTTGCACAGAAAGTATGGCTTAGATATCTCTTGTAGTTTCTTCAGAACACACAAATTATCTGAAAATGCTTTTGAAGCAATAGACACAAAAACAGCTATAAATCCAAAACCTAATATGATAGACTCAAACTTTAAACTATATATTGTTTAGATTTACAGGTCCTACTTGCCCAGCAAAAAGGGTTCGAATAGCTCTTGCACTTTTTTCGAAATTCACAAACAACTGTTCATGGGCTGAAAAGGCTTTTGGAGCAATAAAAACTTAAAAACTGCTATAACTCAAAAATGCAATAAGATAGGTTCAAACTTTAAAAGACATGTTGTGCAGATATACAAGCCCCTCTTGCACAGAAAGTATGGCTTAGATATCTCTTGTAGTTTCTTCAGAACACACAAATTATCATAAAATGCTTTTGAAGCAATAGACACAAAAACAGCTATAATTCCAAAACCTAATATGATAGACTCAAACTTTAAACTATATATTGTGTAGATTTACAGGTCCTACTTGCCCAGCAAAAAGGGTTCGAATAGCTCTTGCGCTTTTATCGAAACTCACAAACAACTGTTCATGGGCTGAAAAGGCTTTTGGAGCAATAAAAACTTAAAAACTGCTATAACTCAAAAATGCAATAAGATAGGTTCAAACTTTAAAAGACATGTTGTGCAGATGTACAAGCCCATCTTGCACAGAAAGTATGGCTTAGATATCTCTTGTAGTTTCTTCAGAACACACAAATTATCTGAAAATGCTTTTGAAGCAATAGACACAAAAACAGCTATAAATCCAAAACCTAATATGATAGACTCAAACTTTAAACTATATATTGTGTAGATTTACAGGTCCTACTTGCCCAGCAAAAAGGGTTCGAATAGCTCTTGCGCTTTTATCGAAACTCACAAACAACTGTTCATGGGCTGAAAAGGCTTTTGGAGCAATAAAAACTTAAAAACTGCTATAACTCAAAAATGCAAAAAGATAAGTTCAAACTTTAAAAGACATGTTGTGCAGATGTACAAGCCCCTCTTGCACAGAAAGTATGGCTTAGATATCTCTTGTAGTTTCTTCAGAACACACAAATTATCTGAAAATGCTTTTGAAGCAATAGACACAAAAACAGCTATAAATCCAAAACCTAATATGATAGACTCAAACTTTAAACTATATATTGTGTAGATTTACAGGTCCTACTTGCCCAGCAAAAAGGGTTCGAATAGCTCTTGCACTTTTTTCGAAACTCACAAACAACTGTTCATGGGCTGAAAAGGCTTTTGGAGCAATAAAAACTTAAAAACTGCTATAACTCAAAAATGCAATAAGATAGGTTCAAACTTTAAAAGACATGTTGTGCAGATGTACAAGCCCCTCTTGCACAGAAAGTATGGCTTAGATATCTCTTGTAGTTTCTTCAGAACACACAAATTATCTAAAAATGCTTTTGAAGCAATAGACACAAAAACAGCTATAAATCCAAAACCTAATATGATAGACTCAAACTTTAAACTATATATTGTTTAGATTTACAGGTCCTACTTGCCCAGCAAAAAGGGTTCGAATAGCTCTTGCGCTTTTTTCGAAACTCACAAACAACTGTTGATGGGCTGAAAAGGCTTTTGGAGCAATAAAAACTTAAAAACTGCTATAACTCAAAAATGCAATAAGATAGGTTCAAACTTTAAAAGACATGTTGTGCAGATGTACAAGCCCCTCTTGCACAGAAAGTATGGCTTAGATATCTCTTGTAGTTTCTTCAGAACACACAAATTATCTGAAAATGCTTTTGAAGCAATAGACACAAAAACAGCTATAAATCCAAAACCTAATATGATAGACTCAAACTTTAAACTATATATTGTGTAGATTTACAGGTCCTACTTGCCCAGCAAAAAGGGTTCGAATAGCTCTTGCACTTTTTTCGAAACTCACAAACAACTGTTCATGGGCTGAAAAGGCTTTTGGAGCAATAAAAACTTAAAAACTGCTATAACTCAAAAATGCAATAAGATAGGTTCAAACTTTAAAAGACATGTTTTGCAGATGTACAAGCCCCTCTTGCACAGAAAGTATGGCTTAGATATCTCTTGTAGTTTCTTCAGAACACACAAATTATCTGAAAATGCTTTTGAAGCAATAGACACAAAAACAGCTATAAATCCAAAACCTAATATGATAGACTCAAACTTTAAACTATATATTGTTTAGATTTACAGGTCCTACTTGCCCAGCAAAAAGGGTTCGAATAGCTCTTGCACTTTTTTTCGAAACTCACAAACAACTGTTCATGGGCTGAAAAGGCTTTTGGAGCAATAAAAACTTAAAAACTGCTATAACTCAAAAATGCAATAAGATAGGTTCAAACTTTAAAAGACATGTTGTGCAGATGTACAAGCCCCTCTTGCACAGAAAGTATGGCTTAGATATCTCTTGTAGTTTCTTCAGAACACACAAATTATCTGAAGATGCTTTTGAAGCAATAGACACAAAAACAGCTATAAATCCAAAACCTAATATGATAGACTCAAACTTTAAACTATATATTGTGTAGATTTACAGGTCCTACTTGCCCAGCAAAAAGGGTTCGAATAGCTCTTGCACTTTTATCGAAACTCACAAACAACTGTTCATGGGCTGAAAAGGCTTTTGGAGCAATAAAAACTTAAAAACTGCTATAACTCAAAAATACAATAAGATAGGTTCAAACTTTAAAAGACATGTTGTGCAGATGTACAAGCCCCTCTTGCACAGAAAGTATGGCTTAGATATCTCTTGTAGTTTCTTCAGAACACACAAATTATCTGAAAATGCTTTTGAAGCAATAGACACAAAAACAGCTATAAATCCAAAACCTAATATGATAGACTCAAACTTTAAACTATATATTGTGTAGATTTACAGGTCCTACTTGCCCAAGCAAAAAGGGTTCGAATAGCTCTTGCGCTTTTTTCGAAACTCACAAACAACTGTTCATGGGCTGAAAAGGCTTTTGGAGCAATAAAAACTTAAAAACTGCTATAACTCAAAAATACAATAAGATAGGTTCAAACTTTAAAAGACATGTTGTGCAGATGTACAAGCCCCTCTTGCACAGAAAGTATGGCTTAGATATCTCTTGTAGTTTCTTCAGAACACGCAAATGATCTGAAAATTCTTTTGAAGCAATAGACACAAAAACAGCTATAAATCCAAAACCTAATATGATAGACTCAAACTTTAAACTATATATTGTGTAGATTTACAGGTCCTACTTGCCCAGCAAAAAGGGTTCGAATAGCTCTTGCGCTTTTTTCGAAACTCACAAACAACTGTTCATGGGCTGAAAAGGCTTTTGGAGCAATAAAAACTTAAAAACTGCTATAACTCATAAATGCAATAAGATAGGTTCAAACTTTAAAAGACATGTTGTGCAGATGTACAAGCCCCTCTTGCACAGAAAGTATGGCTTAGATATCTCTTGTAGTTTCTTCAGAACACACAAATTATCTGAAAATGCTTTTGAAGCAATAGACACAAAAACAGCTATAAATCCAAAACCTAATATGATAGACTCAAACTTTAAACTATATATTGTGTAGATTTACAGGTCCTACTTGCCCAGCAAAAAGGGTTCGAATAGCTCTTGCGCTTTTTTCGAAACTCACAAACAACTGTTCATGGGCATAAAAGGCTTTTGGAGCAATAAAAACTTAAAAACTGCTATAACTCAAAAATGCAATAAGATAGGTTCAAACTTTAAAAGACATGTTGTGCAGATGTACAAGCCCCTCTTGCACAGAAAGTATGGCTTAGATATCTCTTGTAGTTTCTTCAGAACACACAAATTATCATAAAATGCTTTTGAAGCAATAGACACAAAAACAGCTATAAATCCAAAACCTAATATGATAGACTCAAACTTTAAACTATATATTGTGTAGATTTACAGGTCCTATTTGCCCAGCAAAAAGGGTTCGAATAGCTCTTGCGCTTTTATCGAAACTCACAAACAACTGTTCATGGGCTGAAAAGGCTTTTGGAGCAATAAAAACTTAAAAACTGCTATAACTCAAAAATGCAAAAAGATAAGTTCAAACTTTAAAAGACATGTTGTGCAGATGTACAAGCCCCTCTTGCACAGAAAGTATGGCTTAGATATCTCTTGTAGTTTCTTCAGAACACACAAATTATCTGAAAATGCTTTTGAAGCAATAGACACAAAAACAGCTATAAATCCAAAACCTAATATGATAGACTCAAACTTTAAACTATATATTGTTTAGATTTACAGGTCCTACTTGCCCAGCAAAAAGGGTTCGAATAGCTCTTGCACTTTTTTCGAAACTCACAAACAACTGTTCATGGGCTGAAAAGGCTTTTGGAGCAATAAAAACTTAAAAACTGCTATAACTCAAAAATGCAATAAGATAGGTTCAAACTTTAAAAGACATGTTGTGCAGATGTACAAGCCCCTCTTGCACAGAAAGTATGGCTTAGATATCTCTTGTAGTTTCTTCAGAACACACAAATTATCTGAAAATGCTTTTGAAGCAATAGACACAAAAACAGCTATAAATCCAAAACCTAATATGATAGACTCAAACTTTAAACTATATATTGTGTAGATTTACAGGTCCTACTTGCCCAGCAAAAAGGGTTCGAATAGCTCTTGCACTTTTTTCGAAACTCACAAACAACTGTTCATGGGCTGAAAATGCTTTTGGAGCAATAAAAACTTAAAAACTGCTATAACTCAAAAATGCAATAAGATAGGTTCAAACTTTAAAAGACATGTTGTGCAGATGTACAAGCCCATCTTGCACAGAAAGTATGGCTTAGATATCTCTTGTAGTTTCTTCAGAACACACAAATTATCTGAAAATGCTTTTGAAGCAATAGACACAAAAACAGCTATAAATCCAAAACCTAATATGATAGACTCAAACTTTAAACTATATATTGTGTAGATTTACAGGTCCTACTTGCCCAGCAAAAAGGGTTCGAATAGCTCTTGCGCTTTTATCGAAACTCACAAACAACTGTTCATGGGCTGAAAAGGCTTTTGGAGCAATAAAAACTTAAAAACTGCTATAACTCAAAAATGCAAAAAGATAAGTTCAAACTTTAAAAGACATGTTGTGCAGATGTACAAGCCCCTCTTGCACAGAAAGTATGGCTTAGATATCTCTTGTAGTTTCTTCAGAACACACAAATTATCTGAAAATGCTTTTGAAGCAATAGACACAAAAACAGCTATAAATCCAAAACCTAATATGATAGACTCAAACTTTAAACTATATATTGTTTAGATTTACAGGTCCTACTTGCCCAGCAAAAAGGGTTCGAATAGCTCTTGCACTTTTTTCGAAACTCACAAACAACTGTTCATGGGCTGAAAAGGCTTTTGGAGCAATAAAAACTTAAAAACTGCTATAACTCAAAAATGCAATAAGATAGGTTCAAACTTTAAAAGACATGTTGTGCAGATGTACAAGCCCCTCTTGCACAGAAAGTATGGCTTAGATATCTCTTGTAGTTTCTTCAGAACACACAAATTATCTGAAAATGCTTTTGAAGCAATAGACACAAAAACAGCTATAAATCCAAAACCTAATATGATAGACTCAAACTTTAAACTATATATTGTGTAGATTTACAGGTCCTACTTGCCCAGCAAAAAGGGTTCGAATAGCTCTTGCACTTTTTTCGAAACTCACAAACAACTGTTCATGGGCTGAAAAGGCTTTTGGAGCAATAAAAACTTAAAAACTGCTATAACTCAAAAATGCAATAAGATAGGTTCAAACTTTAAAAGACATGTTGTGCAGATGTACAAGCCCCTCTTGCACAGAAAGTATGGCTTAGATATCTCTTGTAGTTTCTTCAGAACACACAAATTATCTGAAAATGCTTTTGAAGCAATAGACACAAAAACAGCTATAAATCCAAAACCTAATATGATAGACTCAAACTTTAAACTATATATTGTTTAGATTTACAGGTCCTACTTGCCCAGCAAAAAGGGTTCGAATAGCTCTTGCGCTTTTTTCGAAACTCACAAACAACTGTTGATGGGCTGAAAAGGCTTTTGGAGCAATAAAAACTTAAAAACTGCTATAACTCAAAAATGCAATAAGATAGGTTCAAACTTTAAAAGACATGTTGTGCAGATGTACAAGCCCCTCTTGCACAGAAAGTATGGCTTAGATATCTCTTGTAGTTTCTTCAGAACACACAAATTATCTGAAAATGCTTTTGAAGCAATAGACACAAAAACAGCTATAAATCCAAAACCTAATATGATAGACTCAAACTTTAAACTATATATTGTGTAGATTTACAGGTCCTACTTGCCCAGCAAAAAGGGTTCGAATAGCTCTTGCACTTTTATCGAAACTCACAAACAACTGTTCATGGGCTGAAAAGGCTTTTGGAGCAATAAAAACTTAAAAACTGCTATAACTCAAAAATGCAATAAGATAAGTTCAAACTTTAAAAGACATGTTGTGCAGATGTACAAGCCCCTCTTGCACAGAAAGTATGGCTTAGATATCTCTTGTAGTTTCTTCAGAACACACAAATTATCTGAAAATGCTTTTGAAGCAATAGACACAAAAACAGCTATAAATCCAAAACCTAATATGATAGACTCAAACTTTAAACTATATATTGTGTAGATTTACAGGTCCTACTTGCCCAGCAAAAAGGGTTCGAATAGCTCTTGCGCTTTTTTCGAAACTCACAAACAACTGTTCATGGGCTGAAAAGGCTTTTGGAGCAATAAAAACTTAAAAACTGCTATAACTCAAAAATACAATAAGATAGGTTCAAACTTTAAAAGACATGTTGTGCAGATGTACAAGCCCCTCTTGCACAGAAAGTATGGCTTAGATATCTCTTGTAGTTTCTTCAGAACACGCAAATGATCTGAAAATTCTTTTGAAGCGATAGACACAAAAACAGCTATAAATCCAAAACCTAATATGATAGACTCAAACTTTAAACTATATATTGTGTAGATTTACAGGTCCTACTTGCCCAGCAAAAAGGGTTCGAATAGCTCTTGCGCTTTTTTCGAAACTCACAAACAACTGTTCATGGGCTGAAAAGGCTTTTGGAGCAATAAAAACTTAAAAACTGCTATAACTCATAAATGCAATAAGATAGGTTCAAACTTTAAAAGACATGTTGTGCAGATGTACAAGCCCCTCTTGCACAGAAAGTATGGCTTAGATATCTCTTGTAGTTTCTTCAGAACACACAAATTATCTGAAAATGCTTTTGAAGCAATAGACACAAAAACAGCTATAAATCCAAAACCTAATATGATAGACTCAAACTTTAAACTATATATTGTGTAGATTTACAGGTCCTACTTGCCCAGCAAAAAGGGTTCGAATAGCTCTTGCGCTTTTTTCGAAACTCACAAACAACTGTTCATGGGCATAAAAGGCTTTTGGAGCAATAAAAACTTAAAAACTGCTATAACTCAAAAATGCAATAAGATAGGTTCAAACTTTAAAAGACATGTTGTGCAGATGTACAAGCCCCTCTTGCACAGAAAGTATGGCTTAGATATCTCTTGTAGTTTCTTCAGAACACACAAATTATCTGAAAATGCTTTTGAAGCAATAGACACAAAAACAGCTATAAATCCAAAACCTAATATGATAGAATCAAACTTTAAACTATATATTGTGTAGATTTACAGGTCCTACTTGCCCAGCAAAAAGGGTTCGAATAGCTCTTGCACTTTTATCGAAACTCACAAACAACTGTTCATGGGCTGAAAAGGCTTTTGGAGCAATAAAAACTTAAAAACTGCTATAACTCAAAAATGCAAAAAGATAAGTTCAAACTTTAAAAGACATGTTGTGCAGATGTACAAGCCCCTCTTGCACAGAAAGTATGGCTTAGATATCTCTTGTAGTTTCTTCAGAACACACAAATTATCTGAAAATGCTTTTGAAGCAATAGACACAAAAACAGCTATAAATCCAAAACCTAATATGATAGACTCAAACTTTAAACTATATATTGTTTAGATTTACAGGTCCTACTTGCCCAGCAAAAAGGGTTCGAATAGCTCTTGCGCTTTTATCGAAACTCACAAACAACTGTTCATGGGCTGAAAAGGCTTTTGGAGCAATAAAAACTTAAAAACTGCTATAACTCAAAAATGCAATAAGATAGGTTCAAACTTTAAAAGACATGTTGTGCAGATGTACAAGCCCCTCTTGCACAGAAAGTATGGCTTAGATATCTCTTGTAGTTTCTTCAGAACACACAGATTATCTGAAAATGCTTTTGAAGCAATAGACACAAAAACATCTATAAATCCAAAACCTAATATGATAGACTCAAACTTTAAACTATATATTGTGTAGATTTACAGGTCCTACTTGCCCAGCAAAAAGGGTTCGAATAGCTCTTGCACTTTTTTCGAAACTCACAAACAACTGTTCATGGGCTGAAAAGGCTTTTGGAGCAATAAAAACTTAAAAACTGCTATAACTCAAAAATGCAATAAGATAAGTTCAAACTTTAAAAGACATGTTGTGCAGATGTACAAACCCCTCTTGCACAGAAAGTATGGCTTAGATATCTCTTGTAGTTTCTTCAGAACACACAAATTATCTGAAAATGCTTTTGAAGCAATAGACACAAAAACAGCTATAAATCCAAAACCTAATATGATAGACTCAAACTTTAAACTATATATTGTTTAGATTTACAGGTCCTACTTGCCCAGCAAAAAGGGTTCGAATAGCTCTTGCACTTTTTTCGAAACTCACAAACAACTGTTCATGGGCTGAAAAGGCTTTTGGAGCAATAAAAACTTAAAAACTGCTATAACTCAAAAATGCAATAAGATAGGTTCAAACTTTAAAAGACATGTTGTGCAGATGTACAAGCCCCTCTTGCACAGAAAGTATGGCTTAGATATCTCTTGTAGTTTCTTCAGAACACACAAATTATCTGAAAATGCTTTTGAAGCAATAGACACAAAAACAGCTATAAATCCAAAACCTAATATGATAGACTCAAACTTTAAACTATATATTGTTTAGATTTACAGGTCCTACTTGCCCAGCAAAAAGGGTTCGAATAGCTCTTGCACTTTTTTCGAAACTCACAAACAACTGTTCATGGGCTGAAAAGGCTTTTGGAGCAATAAAAACTTAAAAACTGCTATAACTCAAAAATGCAATAAGATAGGTTCAAACTTTAAAAGACATGTTGTGCAGATGTACAAGCCCCTCTTGCACAGAAAGTATGGCTTAGATATCTCTTGTAGTTTCTTCAGAACACACAAATTATCTGAAAATGCTTTTGAAGCAATAGACACAAAAACAGCTATAAATCCAAAACCTAATATGATAGACTCAAACTTTAAACTATATATTGTGTAGATTTACAGGTCCTACTTGCCCAGCAAAAAGGGTTCGAATAGCTCTTGCACTTTTATCGAAACTCACAAACAACTGTTCATGGGCTGAAAAGGCTTTTGGAGCAATAAAAACTTAAAAACTGCTATAACTCAAAAATGCAAAAAGATAAGTTCAAACTTTAAAAGACATGTTGTGCAGATGTACAAGCCCCTCTTGCACAGAAAGTATGGCTTAGATATCTCTTGTAGTTTCTTCAGAACACACAAATTATCTGAAAATGCTTTTGAAGCAATAGACACAAAAACAGCTATAAATCCAAAACCTAATATGATAGACTCAAACTTTAAACTATATATTGTGTAGATTTACAGGTCCTACTTGCCCAGCAAAAAGGGTTCGAATAGCTCTTGCACTTTTTTCGAAACTCACAAACAACTGTTCATGGGCTGAAAAGGCTTTTGGAGCAATAAAAACTTAAAAACTGCTATAACTCAAAAATGCAATAAGATAGGTTCAAACTTTAAAAGACATGTTGTGCAGATGTACAAGCCCCTCTTGCACAGAAAGTATGGCTTAGAAATCTCTTGTAGTTTCTTCAGAACACACAAATTATCAGAAAATGCTTTTGAAGCAATAGACACAAAAACAGCTATAAATCCAAAACCTACTATGATAGACTCAAACCTTAAACTATATATTGTGTAGATTTACAGGTCCTACTTGCCCAGCAAAAAGGGTTCAAAAAGCTCTTGCACTTTTTTCGAAACTCACAAACAACTGTTCATGGGCTGAAAAGGCTTTTGGAGCAATAAAAACGTAAAAACTGCTATAACTCAAAAATGCAATAAGATAGGTTCAAACTTTAAAAGACATGTTGTGCAGATGTACAAGCCCCTCTTGCACAGAAAGTATGGCTTAGATATCTCTTGTAGTTTCTTCAGAACACACAAATTATCTGAAAATGCTTTTGAAGCAATAGACACAAAAACAGCTATAAATCCAAAACCTAATATGATAGACTCAAACTTTAAACTATATATTGTGTAGATTTACAGGTCCTACTTGCCCAGCAATGAGGGTTCGAATAGCTCTTGCGCTTTTTTCGAAACTCACAAACAACTGTTCATGGGCTGAAAAGGCTTTTGGAGCAATAAAAACTTAAAAACTGCTATAACTCAAAAATGCAATAAGATAGGTTCAAACTTTAAAAGACATGTTGTGCAGATGTACAAGCCCCTCTTGCACAGAAAGTATGGCTTAGATATCTCTTGTAGTTTCTTCAGAACACACAAATTATCTGAAAATGCTTTTGAAGCAATAGACACAAAAACAGCTATAAATCCAAAACCTAATATGATAGACTCAAACTTTAAACTATATATTGTTTAGATTTACAGGTCCTACTTGCCCAGCAAAAAGGGTTCGAATAGCTCTTGCGCTTTTATCGAAACTCACAAACAACTGTTCATGGGCTGAAAAGGCTTTTGGAGCAATAAAAACTTAAAAACTGCTATAACTCAAAAATGCAATAAGATAGGTTCAAACTTTAAAAGACATGTTGTGCAGATGTACAAGCCCCTCTTGCACAGAAAGTATGGCTTAGATATCTCTTGTAGTTTCTTCAGAACACACAGATTATCTGAAAATGCTTTTGAAGCAATAGACACAAAAACATCTATAAATCCAAAACCTAATATGATAGACTCAAACTTTAAACTATATATTGTGTAGATTTACAGGTCCTACTTGCCCAGCAAAAAGGGTTCGAATAGCTCTTGCACTTTTTTCGAAACTCACAAACAACTGTTCATGGGCTGAAAAGGCTTTTGGAGCAATAAAAACTTAAAAACTGCTATAACTCAAAAATGCAATAAGATAAGTTCAAACTTTAAAAGACATGTTGTGCAGATGTACAAGCCCCTCTTGCACAGAAAGTATGGCTTAGATATCTCTTGTAGTTTCTTCAGAACACACAAATTATCTGAAAATGCTTTTGAAGCAATAGACACAAAAACAGCTATAAATCCAAAACCTAATATGATAGACTCAAACTTTAAACTATATATTGTTTAGATTTACAGGTCCTACTTGCCCAGCAAAAAGGGTTCGAATAGCTCTTGCACTTTTTTCGAAACTCACAAACAACTGTTCATGGGCTGAAAAGGCTTTTGGAGCAATAAAAACTTAAAAACTGCTATAACTCAAAAATGCAATAAGATAGGTTCAAACTTTAAAAGACATGTTGTGCAGATGTACAAGCCCCTCTTGCACAGAAAGTATGGCTTAGATATCTCTTGTAGTTTCTTCAGAACACACAAATTATCTGAAAATGCTTTTGAAGCAATAGACACAAAAACAGCTATAAATCCAAAACCTAATATGATAGACTCAAACTTTAAACTATATATTGTGTAGATTTACAGGTCCTACTTGCCCAGCAAAAAGGGTTCGAATAGCTCTTGCACTTTTATCGAAACTCACAAACAACTGTTCATGGGCTGAAAAGGCTTTTGGAGCAATAAAAACTTAAAAACTGCTATAACTCAAAAATGCAAAAAGATAAGTTCAAACTTTAAAAGACATGTTGTGCAGATGTACAAGCCCCTCTTGCACAGAAAGTATGGCTTAGATATCTCTTGTAGTTTCTTCAGAACACACAAATTATCTGAAAATGCTTTTGAAGCAATAGACACAAAAACAGCTATAAATCCAAAACCTAATATGATAGACTCAAACTTTAAACTATATATTGTGTAGATTTACAGGTCCTACTTGCCCAGCAAAAAGGGTTCGAATAGCTCTTGCACTTTTTTCGAAACTCACAAACAACTGTTCATGGGCTGAAAAGGCTTTTGGAGCAATAAAAACTTAAAAACTGCTATAACTCAAAAATGCAATAAGATAGGTTCAAACTTTAAAAGACATGTTGTGCAGATGTACAAGCCCCTCTTGCACAGAAAGTATGGCTTAGAAATCTCTTGTAGTTTCTTCAGAACACACAAATTATCAGAAAATGCTTTTGAAGCAATAGACACAAAAACAGCTATAAATCCAAAACCTACTATGATAGACTCAAACCTTAAACTATATATTGTGTAGATTTACAGGTCCTACTTGCCCAGCAAAAAGGGTTCAAAAAGCTCTTGCACTTTTTTCGAAACTCACAAACAACTGTTCATGGGCTGAAAAGGCTTTTGGAGCAATAAAAACGTAAAAACTGCTATAACTCAAAAATGCAATAAGATAGGTTCAAACTTTAAAAGACATGTTGTGCAGATGTACAAGCCCCTCTTGCACAGAAAGTATGGCTTAGATATCTCTTGTAGTTTCTTCAGAACACACAAATTATCTGAAAATGCTTTTGAAGCAATAGACACAAAAACAGCTATAAATCCAAAACCTAATATGATAGACTCAAACTTTAAACTATATATTGTGTAGATTTACAGGTCCTACTTGCCCAGCAATGAGGGTTCGAATAGCTCTTGCGCTTTTTTCGAAACTCACAAACAACTGTTCATGGGCTGAAAAGGCTTTTGGAGCAATAAAAACTTAAAAACTGCTATAACTCAAAAATGCAATAAGATAGGTTCAAACTTTAAAAGACATGTTGTGCAGATGTACAAGCCCCTCTTGCACAGAAAGTATGGCTTAGATATCTCTTGTAGTTTCTTCAGAACACACAAATTATCTGAAAATGCTTTTGAAGCAATAGACACAAAAACAGCTATAAATCCAAAACCTAATATGATAGACTCAAACTTTAAACTATATATTGTGTAGATTAACAGGTCCTACTTGCCCAGCAAAAAGGGTTCGAAAAGCTCTTGCAATTTTTTCGAAACTCACAAACAACTGTTCATGGGCTGAAAAGGCTTTTGGAGCAATAAAAACGTAAAAACTGCTATAACTCAAAAATGCAATAAGATAGGTTCAAACTTTAAAAGACATGTTGTGCAGATGTACAAGCCCCTCTTGCACAGAAAGTATGGCTTAGATATCTCTTGTAGTTTCTTCAGAACACACAAATTATCTGAAAATGCTTTTGAAGCAATAGACACAAAAACAGCTATAAATCCAAAACCTAATATGATAGACTCAAACTTTAAACTATATATTGTGTAGATTTACAGGTCCTACTTGCCCAGCAAAAAGGGTTCGAATAGCTCTTGCACTTTTTTCGAAACTCACAAACAACTGTTCATGGGCTGAAAAGGCTTTTGGAGCAATAAAAACTTAAAAACTGCTATAACTCAAAAATGCAATAAGATAGGTTCAAACTTTAAAAGACATGTTGTGCAGATGTACAAGCCCCTCTTGCACAGAAAGTATGGCTTAGATATCTCTTGTAGTTTCTTCAGAACACACAAATTATCTGAAAATTCTTTTGTAGAAATAGACACAAAAATAGCTATAAATCCAAAACCTAATATGATAGACTCAAACTTTAAACTATATATTGTGTAGATTTACAGGTCCTACTTGCCCAGCAAAAAGGGTTCGAATAGCTCTTGCACTTTTTTAGAAACTCACAAACAACTGTTCATGGGCTGAAAAGGCTTTTGGAGCAATAAAAACGTAAAAACTGCTATAACTCAAAAATGCAATAAGATAGGTTCAAACTTTAAAAGACATGTTGTGCAGATGTACAAGCCCCTCTTGCAAAGAAAGTATGGCTTAGATATATCTTGTAGTTTCTTCAGAACACACAAATTATCTGAAAATGCTTTTGAAGCAATAGACACAAAAACAGCTATAAATCCAAAACCTAATATGATAGACTCAAACTTTAAACTATATATTGTGTAGATTTACAGGTCCTACTTGCCCAGCAAAAAGGGTTCGAATAGCTCTTGCACTTTTTTCGAAACTCACAAACAACTGTTCATGGGCTGAAAAGGCTTTTGGAGCAATAAAAACTTAAAAACTGCTATAACTCAAAAATGCAATAAGATAGGTTCAAACTTTAAAAGACATGTTGTGCAGATGTACAAGCCCCTCTTGCACAGAAAGTATGGCTTAGATATCTCTTGTAGTTTCTTCAGAACACACAAATTATCAGAAAATGCTTTTGAAGCAATAGACACAAAAACAGCTATAAATCCAAAACCTACTATGATAGACTCAAACCTTAAACTATATATTGTGTAGATTTACAGGTCCTACTTGCCCAGCAAAAAGGGTTCAAAAAGCTCTTGCACTTTTTTCGAAACTCACAAACAACTGTTCATGGGCTGAAAAGGCTTTTGGAGCAATAAAAACGTAAAAACTGCTATAACTCAAAAATGTAATAAGATAGGTTCAAACTTTAAAAGACATGTTGTGCAGATGTACAAGCCCCTCTTGCACAGAAAGTATGGCTTAGATAACTCTTGTAGTTTCTTCAGAACACACAAATTATCTGAAAATGCTTTTGAAGCAATAGACACAAAAACAGCTATAAATCCAAAACCTAATATGATAGACTCAAACTTTAAACTATATATTGTGTAGATTTACAGGTCCTACTTGCCCAGCAAAAAGGGTTCGAATAGCTCTTGCGCTTTTTTCGAAACTCACAAACAACTGTTCATGGGCTGAAAAGGCTTTTGGAGCAACAAAAACTTAAAAACTGCTATAACTCAAAAATGCAATAAGATAGGTTCAAACTTTAAAAGACATGTTGTGCAGATGTACAAGCCCCTCTTGCAAAGAAAGTATGGCTTAGATATCTCTTGTAGTTTCTTCAGAAAACACAAATTATCTGAAAATGCTTTTGAAGCAATAGACACAAAAACAGCTATAAATCCAAAACCTAATATGATAGACTCAAACCTTAAACTATATATTGTGTAGATTTACAGGTCCTACTTGCCCAGCAAAAAGGGTTCAAAAAGCTCTTGCACTTTTTTCGAAACTCACAAACAACTGTTCATGGGCTGAAAAGGCTGTTGGAGCAATAAAAACGTAAAAACTGCTATAACTCAAAAATGCAATAAGATAGGTTCAAACTTTAAAAGACATGTTGTGCAGCTGTACAAGCCCCTCTTGCACAGAAAGTATGGCTTAGATATCTCTTGTAGTTTCTTCAGAACACACAAATTATCTGAAAATGCTTTTGAGGCAATAGACACAAAAACAGCTATAAATTCAAAACCTAATATGATAGACTCAAACTTTAAACTATATATTGTGTAGATTTACAGGTCCTACTTGCCCAGCAAAAAGGGTTCGAATAGCTCTTGCGCTTTTATCGAAACTCACAAACAACTGTTCATGGGCTGAAAAGGCTTTTGGAGCAATAAAAACTTAAAAACTGCTATAACTCAAAAATGCAAAAAGATAAGTTCAAACTTTAAAAGACATGTTGTGCAGATGTACAAGCCCCTCTTGCACAGAAAGTATGGCTTAGATATCTCTTGCAGTTTCTTCAGAATACACAAATTATCTGAAAATGCTTTTGAAGCAATAGACACAAAAACAGCTATAAATCCAAAACTTAATATGATAGATTCAAACTTTAAACTATATATTGTGTAGATTTACAGGTCCTACTTGCCCAGCAAATAGGGTTTGAATAGCTCTTGGACTTTTTTCAGAACTCACAAACAACTGTTCATGGGCTGAAAAGGCTTTTAGAGCAATAAAAACAGTAAAAACGGCTGTAACTCAAAAATGCAATATGATAAGTTCAAACTTTCAAATATATGTTGTGCAGATGTACAAGCCCCTCTTGCACAGAAAGTATGGGTTTGATATCTCTTGTAGTTTCTTCAGAACACACAAATTATCTGAAAATGCTTTTGAAGCAATAGACACAAAAACAGCTATAAATCCAAAACCTAATATGATAGATTCAAACTTTAAACTATATATTGTGTAGATTTACAGGTCCTACTTGCCCAGCAAATAGGGTTTGAATAGCTCTTGGACTTTTTTCAGAACTCACAAACAACTGTTCATGGGCTGAAAAGGCTTTTAGAGCAATAAAAACAGTAAAAACGGCTGTAACTCAAAAATGCAATATGATAAGTTCAAACTTTCAAATATATGTTGTGCAGATGTACAAGCCCCTCTTGCACAGAAAGTATGGGTTTGATATCTCTTGTAGTTTCTTCAGAACACACAAATTATCTGAAAATGCTTTTGAAGCAATAGACACAAAAACAGCTATAAATCCAAAACCTAATATGATAGACTCAAACTTTAAACTATATATTGTGTAGATTTACAGGTCCTACTTGCTCAGCAAATAGGGTTTGAATAGCTCTTGGACTTTTTTCAGAACTCACAAACAACTGTTCATGGGCTGAAAAGGCTTTTGGAGCAATAAAATGAGTAAAAACTGCTGTAACTCAAAAATGCAATATGATAAGTTCAAACTTTCAAATATATGTTGTGCAGAGGTACAAGCTCTTCTTGCTCATAAAGTATGGGTTAAAAATCTCTTGTATTTTCTTCAGAACTCACAAATTGTCTGAAAATGCTTTTGAAGCAATAACAACAAAAACAGCTATAACTCCAAAACCTAAGATGATAGACTCAAACTTTAAACTATATATTGTGTAGATTTACAGGTCCTACTTGCCCAGCAAATAGGGTTTGAATAGCTCTTGTACTTTTTTCAGAACTCACAAACAACTGTTCATGGGCTGAAAAGGCTTTTGGAGCAATAAAAACAGTAAAAACTGCTATAACTCAAAAATGCAATATGATAAGTTCAAACTTTCAAATATATGTTGTGCAGATGTACAAGCTCTTCTTGCTCAGAAAGTATGGGTTAGAAATCCCTTGTATTTTCTTCAGAACTCAAAAATTATCTGAAAATGCTTTTGAAGCAATAACAACAAAAACAGCTATAACTCCAAAACCTAAGATGATAGACTCAAACTTTAAACTATATATTATGTAGATTTACAGGTCCTACTTGCCCAGCAAATAGCTCTTGGACTTTTTTCAGAACTCACAAACAACTGTTCATGGGCTGAAAAGGTTTTTGGAGCAATAAAAACAGTAAAAACTGCTATAACTCAAAAATGCAATATGATAAGTTCAAACTTTCAAATATATGTTGTTCTGTTATGCATTAATGTTGTGTTTTTAGTTTAAAAGTGCATATTTGATCTATGCTTTAATTTCATTGCATTTGTTTTCTTATGCCGCCATCTAGTGGACTCTTTAAATGTCGCAGGTACAGCACATGTTTAAAACAAAACTTTATTTAACCGGAAGTAACAGCGAGCCATGAAGGCACCAGGCACGGCCGCACGCAGTTTTGGCCGCTTTTGGAGATCGCAGATTTCTTTATTTTGAGGTTGCATTGCCGGTATGTAATGTTGTACGCGTGCACAACAGCTGCATTTATGTTATTTTCTATAAGCCAGTGTTCAGTATTGAATTTGACTGTTCCATCTCTGCAATATGTTAATTACACGCTAACCACGTAGCCATCAATATTGCGTCATCTAGTCTACTTTGTATACATATATGTGGATTTGTTTATTATTTATATGTATTGTAATGGACATGTTTTGATTTTAAATATGTCTATTTTCAGTTTCACCTTTTCAAATATCATTAAACCTGCTAAAAGACAACGTGTCTGCAGAGTCTTTGATGTGAGAGAGGAGTTAAACCGGCTAAACAGCACAGTGAAACGGCAGCATCCAGGCAGAAGATTCTGCGGTCATCCCCCTGCGACAAGAGTGAATCTACGCTGACCACTACTACGCCTCAAGCAGCAAGGCATTCAGCAGTGTTCCAGCAATCGTCACTTTGTCAACGCAACTATGGCCGACAAAGCTCCATCCACCCAGGCTTCATCGTCGGACAGCACGCCATGCAACGCAACATCCGCCAAGGCTCCATCCAACAAGTCTGTATCCTATAAAACCCGGTCTGAAGCCGGATCAACAGGGTCTGCAGCTGCCAAGGCAAGAGCAAAAGCTGAGGCAGCAAAGGCCCGTCTCAACTTTGCAGAAAAAGAGATGAGTTTGAAATTAGAAAAAGCTAAACTCGAAGCATCTATTGAGGCAAGGCAAGGCAAGTTTATTTGTAGAGCACATTTCATACACAAGGCAATTCAAAGTGCTTCACAGCAGGAAAAATGCATTCAAATCACAAAGAAATTACAGAAACAGAAATACAATAAAATTAACTAAATTAAAAATTATCAATCCAACTGATTTTCTAAACTAATAAAATCACAAACAAAAGAGAAGAGTGCAAAGAAAAAATCCTTTCAGTCATATGCGCAGCTAAACAAAACTGTTTTTAGCTTAGATTTGAACATTGTCAGAGTTGAAGCCTGTCTCACATCTTCAGGAAGACTGTTCCAGATTTTAGCTGCATAAAACTGAAACGCAGATTCCCCATGTTTTGTCCTGACTCTGGGCACCAGCAGGAGGCCGGTCCCTGAGGTCCTCAGAGTCCGAGATGGTTCATATGGCACTAACATATCCAAGATGTACTTTGGTGCTAGGCCATGGAGAGACTTGTACACAAGCAGAGCTGCTTTAAAGTCTATTCTCTGAGCCACAGGGAGCCAGTGCAGAGACCTGAGAACAGGACTAATGTGCTCATACTTCCTGGTTCTGGTCAGAACCCGAGCAGCAGCGTTCTGGATGTACTGCAGCTGTTTTACAACTCGTTTGGAGAGACCAGTGAGCAGGCCGTTACAGTAGTCTAATCTACTGGAGACAAACGCATGGATAAGTCTCTCTAAATCTGGTTTTGACACTATATTTTTGATTTTGGCAATGTTTTTTAGATGGTAAAAAGCTGCTGATGTTATTGATTTGACGTGGCTATTAAAGTTCAAGTCTGAGTCCATTATTACCCCCAGATTTCTAATTTGGTTTGTAGGTTTTAGAGCGAGACTCTGGAGGTGACCGCTAACACTTTCTCTTTGTTTCTGTGGGCCAAAAACGATTATTTCAGTCTTGTCTGAGTTCAGCTGGAGAAAGTTGTTTTGCATCCACAAACTGATCTGTTGGATGCAGTGACAGAGTGAATCTACTGGTCCATAGTCACCTGCCGATAGTGAAACATAGATCTGAGTGTCGTCTGCATAATTGTGATAGGACACATTTTCACTGCGTATCAACTGACCTAACGGCAGCATGTAGAGGTTGAACAGAAGGGGACCCAGGACTGACCCTTGGGGCACTCCACAGGTCAGGGTCATGTGGTCTGAGACACAGCTACCAATTTCAACAAAGTACTTCCTGTCTTCCAGATAGGACCTTAACCAGTTAAGGGCAGTGCCAGTGATGCCCACCCAGTCCTCTAGTCTCTGTAAGAGGATCCCATGATCGACAGTGTCAAAAGCAGCACTCAGATCTAACAGAATTAAGACTGAGGCTTTGCCCGTGTCAGTGTTCAGGCGGATGTCATTTGTCACCTTGACAAGAGCAGTCTCAGTGCTGTGATGAGGTCTAAAACCTGACTGAAAAACATCAAATGAGTTGTTTATTAAGAGGAAATCTGTGAGCTGTTGGTAAACAACCTTTTCAAGGACTTTGCCCAAAAATGGCAGATTAGAGATGGGCCGGTAATGACTCAGTACTGCGGCATCAAGACTGCTCTTCTTTAGGAGAGGCTTTATGACCGCAGTTTTCAAAGACATTGGGAATGTTCCAGATTGAAGCGACATGTTAACTATGTGAGTGAATGGTGCTAACAAACTGTTCAGCACAGACTTTAGAAATCTGGTGGGTAACACATCGAGGCAGCATGTAGATGAACTCAGACTGGTGATGATCTCATGGACAGTTTTGTCAGTTACTGGTGCAAAGTGAGTTAGCTCTAAGTGTCTGGGTGGTTTTAGGGTAATTTTTTGCATTGTGGGATTTATAGCATTTTTAATGCCCTGAACTTTGTCATTAAAGAATAATGCAAACTCATTACACTTGGATGTGGAAATGAGTTCTAACGGCAGCTGAGCTGGAGGGTTTGTTAATCTGTTTACTGTGGCAAACAGGACACGCGAGTTGTTACTGCAGCTTCCAATTATTTCAGAAAAATATCTTTCCCTAGTTCTACATAAGATTAAGTTGTACATGTTCAGCTTTTCTTTGTAAATCTCTTTTTGAACCTGGAGCTTTGACTTGCGCCATTTCCGTTCGGCCCTGCGGCACTCCCTTTTCTGTGCCCTGACCGAATCATCATTTCTCCACGGCGCCTTCTGCTTATTTTTAACCATTTTAGCCTTTATAGGGGCGATGGTGTCCAGAACATTCAAAATACTAGATGTAACAGAGTTCAACAAATCATTTACATTAGAACATGAGACATTTTCAAAGTTTATCATTTCCATAAACAGTGCACCTGTGCCATCACTTATGTGTCTCCTCTGAACAACTGCAGGACCAACCGGAGGTTGGGGAGAAACAGACAGGTCAAAGAAGACACAGAAATGATCAGACAGAGCAACATCGATCACATTAACATTTGAAATATTTACCCCCTTTGTAATTATGAGATCTAGAGTGTGTCCTTTGCTGTGGGTGGGGCCTCTCACATGCTGAGTAAGACTGAAGGTTTCAAGGACAGCATCAAGCTCTTTAGCGTTTCTGTCACAAACATTATCAACATGCACGTTGAAATCACCTGTAATGACCAAACCATCAAAGTCTGTGCATATGACTGAAAGCATCTCAGTAAAATCATCAATAAAACTTTGGCAGTGCTGGGGAGGCTTGTATAAAACAATGAAGAGAATGGATGGAGACCGTTTTAGCTCCATTTTAAAGGATACATACTCAAATGATGAAAACACCCCAAAAGACAACCTGCGGGTAATTATTTCATCTCTAAAGACAGCACAGACTCGACCCCCTTTTTTGTTTGTTGTTGTCAAACTTAAAGTTGGGTGGAGCAGATTCTATCAGAACTACATTTCCTGTGTTTTTGTCAAGTCATGTTTCAGTTAAAAACATAAAATCAAGATTATAAGAAGAAATAAAATTATTAATTAAGAGAGATTTGTTACATAAGGATCTGACATTTAGCACAGCAAGTTTCAGACTAGTTTCAGTGGGACTGGGCTTTATCTTTTCACAGGGAATATGAATCACATTTCTCAGATTGGGCCTGACTCGCATTTTGTTTTTCCATCTGTGTGATGATGTGACTACAGAAATAGCACTAGGGGGGGCTCTTTTTACATAGGGCCCCGGGTTGGTTTGATTTTTAATGTGACAATAAGTCCCGGCAACGCTGAGACCCAGTGCATCCTAGCTAAGGGAGATACCAGGTAAAAGGCGAGGTTGGATGGGTGGTGGGGCTTTTGTAGCCAAGGAGAGTTTGGGACCAGGTGAGAGGCGAGGGGGGATGGGTGGTGGGGCTTTTGTTGGTGTAGTCGGCATAGCCCTTGCTATATTGGGCGTGAGTGGAGCCATCTTAATGCCTGATTTGATCAGACTTTCAAAATGGCTGGGAAGGCCCATGGGTGAGAGTGGAGATGAGAAGGAGAATGATGAATCTTTAGTGGGAGTAGATGTTGCAGGGGGAACCCAGGGCTGGTGTGAAGGCAGGGGCGATGACAGGGATGTTGTTGGGCTTGTCACAGATGGGTCCAAGGCCTTTGAAGATTGTTCCTTTGCTGGAGGCGGTGGAGGTGAATGTGGAGCAGCTGGAGCTGAATCCTTTGCTGGTGGTGGTGGAGCAGCTGTTGATGAATCCTTTGGTGGAGGCTGAGGTTGTGGTGCTTTTGATGTTGAAACATTGGCTCGGTCTCTGGCTGATGGAGCAGGAATTCTTCTCTCATTCCTCTCTCCTCTAACTATCTGCTCAGGACCCTGTCCAGGCCCAGTCCAATGCCTCAGAGCGTGGAGCAGGTTCTCTGTCAGCACCCTCACTCCACCTCTGCATAGGTGGGGGCCATTTCTCTTAAACAGGTCCTCTCGTTTCCAGAATAGATAGAAGTTCTCAATGTAGAGTAGTCCTCTAGGGGTACACTCTTTGGACAGCCATGTGTTCAGCTGAAGAAGCCGGCTAAACTTGTTTATCCTCCTGTCGATGTTTGGAAGAGGTCCACTTATGAAAGTTTTGATTTCCATTTTATCAAGCACGTCGAATAACTTCAAGAAGTCTTTTTTCAAAACTTCAGTCTGTTCCCGCCGCATGTCCACAGCACCCACGTGCACAATCAGCTGTTTAGCTCCTCCATGCTTAGCCATAATATTTGGAAGGAGTGACGTTATCTCAGAAACAGTGGCGCTTGGAAAAGAATGTGTGTTTATCTTTTCATGCGTCATGTGACTTATCGCACCGTCCCCAACTAAAACAATCTGCGTGACCTTGGCAGATCCTCCTCGCTGTATTTTGGCCACGTCATCTTTCCTTTTTTCATTTAATTCCATCTCTGAAAGTGGTAAAAATCTGTTGGTGAGCTGTATTTTAGGTGACTTCACGTTATCTTTGTATCGTTTAGGCTTTGCTCCAAGTTTGTTCCAAGAAACAGCCTGGTCTTTCTGGTTTTTAGACAGTTTTGGAAACGACACAGAGTCACTGCGGTTTAGGTTGAAAGTAGCAGTTTTTCTTGTAAAAAGTGTGCTCTTCTTACCGTCGGTTGACACAGGAATTGTATCGTGAAGAACTTTTTCAGATTCCAAAACAAATAGCCGTGTTTTCAGCTCATTAATTTCTTGTTGATATTTCCGACAGCGTTCACAGTCTTTCTCACTTCTTCTCCCGGACATGTCGCTGGCGTCAGATATGTCGTTAAAACTGGAAAAATATTCTTAAAATCCTTGGTTTACTTGAAAAAGTCTAAAGCAAAAATGTTTGGAAGACAAAAACTGATTAAAAAGCAAAATAAATAAGGAAAGCAGCGATAGTAAGCGGAGCGAGCAAAAAAGCGTGTGCACTCTTCGGAAGCAGAGTGCACACGCTTGAGCTATTACAGCAGGAAAAAGATTTAGCCTCAGCCATAGCAGAAGCAGAAGCATTAGAGGCAGCCGCTGCTTCACAGTTAGACGCTCAAAGCCATCCAACTCGGTCCGAAAAAGCCGAGCGCACAGAACAGTATGTCAAGGACCAAGCCACACTTATGAACAAGGGTGAAGGTTGCACTTTTGAACCATTACAAAACAATGATGCACAAATGCAACTCAACCAGGAGCACATTAGCAATGCGTTGTTACAACCTAGAGGAGAGGATAACAACAACTATCTAACTCCACATGCTTCTTTTCCAAATGGCAACTATTCCCAGTATGTTCCAGCTAGTGCCTTTTCCCATCCTTTTAAACCTGGCAATACCAACTGGACCCACAAGGTGTCAGCATCAACACATTTCAATCCTCCCCAAGAGAGGGATAGTAATGCAACTGACTTTATCAGGTACTTTGCGAGCAGGGAAATAGTTGCCACAGGACTTCTCCAGTTTAATGATAAGCCCCAAAACTTTAGAGCGTGGAAGCGCTCTTTCAACAGTGCTATCAGAGGGTTGGACTTGACAGCTAGTGAGGAAATGGACTTGATGTTAAAATGGCTTGGCAAAGAATCCGCTGAACATGTGGAGCAAATCAGAGCCATACACATAAACAATCCTGAAGCAGGTCTTGAGATGATTTGGGATAGACTTGAACAATGTTACGGCTCAGCTGAGGCAATTGAAGATGCCCTTTTCAAAAGAGTAGATTCATTTCCAAAAATCACATCTAAAGACTATGTGAAACTTAGAAAGTTCAGCGACCTACTAATGGAAATCGAGAGTGCTAAAGCTGAAGGAGACCTTGCTGGCCTCTCATATCTAGACACAGCCAGAGGTGTAAATCCTATCATCCAAAAGCTTCCTTTTAACTTACAGGAAAGATGGATAACAGTTGGAACAACATACAAACGTCAAAACTGTGTCACTTATCCACCATTCAGGGTTTGTGTGAACTTTGTCGCTCAAGAGGCCAATGCTAGGAATGACCCTAGCTTTCAGTTCAGCTCATACACAGATGCTGCTCCCAAACCAGACAAACCCCCTTGGAAAGCAAACAGACAAAAAGAAATATCTGTGCACAAAACTGATGTAGGCACGGGCTTCAATCCAGATTAACAAACCCATGCATACAAAAAAAACAGACAGTGAGAAACTCTGTCCACTTCACAAAAAGGCTCATCCTTTAACAAAATGTAGAACCTTTCGCATGAAACCTCTTGACGAGAGAAAAACATTTATAAAAGAAAACAATATTTGCTTCAGATGCTGCGCCTCATCCAAGCATATAGCCAAAGACTGTAAAGTCAGACTCCAGTGTTCTGAGTGTGGCAATGAAAAACATTGTGCTGCACTTCACCCTGGCCTAGCCCCATGGCAGACAGAACCAGAGCTAAACTCAGAGCCGGCATCAGAGCACGGCGGGGAGCCAGGTAACGCACTGCCCGAGGAGATAATGACAAAATGTACTCAGGTTTGTGGTGAGAGTGAGGCAGGTAGATTGTGCTCTAAAATTTGTCTCGTAAAAGTTTACCCTGTAGGCTGTCCAGACAAAGCAGTACCACTCTACGCCATTCATGATGAACAGAGTAACAGATCATTAGTCCGCCCAGAGTTTTTTGAGTTGTTTAATGACTGTGGTCCTAGTTCTCCCTATTCACTTAGAACATGTGCAGGTGTTAAAGAGGCTATGGGTATGAGAGCTACTGGTTACATAGTGGAAGCTTTAGATGGCACAGTCCAAATCCCACTGCCTAGCCTCATTGAATGTAAAAACATCCCAAATGACAGATGTGAGATTCCTACTCCAAGTGCGGCCATTCATCACGCCCACCTCAAACCTGTAGCTCATCTTATCCCTGACTTGGACTCTAACGCTCATATACTAATGCTCCTTGGACGGGACGTAGTACGAGTACACAAAGTCCGCAAACAGATAAGTGGCCCTCACAATGCACCCTATGCGCAAAAACTTGACCTGGGATGGGTCATAGTAGGAAACGTGTGTTTAGGTGATGTCCACAAAACCTTGGCAGTAAACACTCTTTTCACCAATGCCACTGAGAAAGGTCGTCCCACAGTGTTTGAGCCATGCCCAAATGTATACCATGTTAAAGAAAAGCATTGTGACATCCAAATTCCTTTCAGTGTCAGCACTCAGCTCGGTGACAACACCACATGTGAACCCGACTACTTAGGATGTAATTTGTTCAAACAAACCAAACTTGACAATTACATTGCACCCTCCATTCAGGACAAGGCATTTCTAAAAACAATGGAGGAAGGACTTACAAAGGACAAAAATGGTACTTGGACAGCGCCTTTGCCATTCAAATCTCAACGTCAGAAACTACCAAACAATAGGCCGCAAGCACTGAAACGCTTAATGTCACTTGTCCGCAATTTTGAAAGAAAGGAAGAAATGAAAGAGCATTTCATAAACTTTATGGACAAAGTATTTCAAAATGGACATGCAGAAATAGCTCCTCCTTTGGAAGATGAAGAAGAATGTTGGTATTTGCCACTATTTGGCGTTTATCACCCAAGGAAGCCCAAACAGATTAGGGTAGTCTTTGATAGCAGTGCCAAACATGAAGGCGCGTCTTTGAATGACGTGTTGTTAACAGGGCCAGACCTTAACAACTCACTACTTGGAGTCCTCATGCGCTTTAGGAAAGATGCTGTTGCGTTTACCGCAGACATTGAGCAAATGTTTTATTGCTTCAACGTTCGTCTGGAGGACAGGAACTACTTGCGTTTTTTGTGGTTCCGTGACAATGACCTTTCCAAAGACATTACAGAATACCGAATGACTGTTCACGTTTTCGGGAACAGCCCTTCTCCAGCGGTTGCCATGTATGGCTTGCATCAGTCCGTTCTGCGCTGTGGATGTGATCCAGATGTTCAGCAGTTTGTCACACGGGACTTCTACGTAGATGATGGACTTAAATCTTTGCCTACTGTTGAAAAAGCTGTGTCTCTTTTGCAAAGAACACGAGACACACTTTCAAAATCAAACCTGAGACTGCACAAAATTGCAACCAATAGAAAAGAAGTCTTGGAAGCTTTCCCGTCCCAAGACCATGCTAAAGACCTAAAAGATTTAGACTTTGAAGCCGATTCTGTCCCCATTCAACGTAGTCTCGGCCTTCTTTGGGACATAAAAAAAGACTGTTTCACCTTCAATACTTCGGAGGAGATGAAATCCTTCACTAGGCGAGGTGTTTTATCAACAATTAACAGCCTTTACGATCCTTTAGGCTTTGTAGCGCCAGTCACTATACAGGGAAAGTGGAGTCTAAGGGAACTCACTGTTGAGAACGGAGACTGGGATGCACCATTGCCTTCAGAAATGCAAGAAACTTGGACATTCTGGAAAAACTCACTCAAAGAATTGTCAAAGCTGTCGATTCCCAGAGTGTACACAGACATTTCACCTTCTACTGCTGTAAAGAAAGAACTGTGCCTCTTCTCAGATGCGTCTACTAAGGCCATTGCAGCAGTAGCCTATCTTAGAGTCACAGACGCAGTAGGAAACTGCCAAGTGGGCTTTGTGATGGGTAAAGCAAAGCTAGCTCCACGCCCTGATCAGACCATCCCAAGATTAGAGCTTTGCGCCGCTGTGTTAGCAGTAGATCTTGCAGACCTAATCTCAGATGAACTAGACATTGAACTAGATAACTGCACATTTTACACGGACAGTAAAGTCGTTTTAGGTTATATCTATAACGAGACACGTAGATTCTATGTCTATGTTAGTAACCGTGTAAACAGAATCCACCGTTCTTCTCAGCCCAGTCAGTGGTTTTACATACCCAGCAGTCAGAACCCCGCAGACCACGCCACTCGTTCTGTTCCTGCTTACCAACTACCCCTAAGTAACTGGCTCACTGGCCCAGACATTCTGGTGCAAAATCAGGGCATTCCCACGGACACATATGACCTCGTTGAGCCCAGCACTGACTCAGAAGTCAGACCACAGGTATCCACTCTCAAAACCACTACCTGTTCCAACCAACTCGGCTCTCAGAGATTCACAAAGTTTTCGTCTTGGAAATCACTTACCCGTGCACTCGCTCGTTTACTGCACATCATCCACAATTTCAGTTTAGCTTCACGCAAACCTAAACAGTGCAATGGCTGGCACTACTGCGAAACAGGACTCACTGTTGCTGAGTTTAATCAAGCGCAAGACGTTGTGATTCAAGCAATGCAGCAGGATGTGTACGCCGACGAAATCAAGTGTTTACAAAACCAAGAAAAACTTCCCAAAACCAGCCCTTTAAAGAACTTAGACCCCTTCTTGGATGAAAATGGACTCTTGCGAGTAGGTGGTCGCTTGGTTAACTCAAAACTGAATCAAAGCGAAAAGACCCCTCTCATTGTTCCTGGTCGCCATCACGTGGCAGCTCTTGTCATAAGACACTACCACGAACAAACTCATCATCAAGGTCGTCTGTTCACTGAAGGAGCTGTTCGTGCTGCAGGTTGGTGGGTTGTTGGAGGCAAAAGGAAGGTTAGTACAATAATCTTTAACTGCACAACTTGCAAAAGACTTCGTGCTCCGCTAAGCACACAGAAAATGTCTAACCTCCCTCCAGACCGCCTTTCTACAGATCCCCCATTCACAAATGTGGGCATTGATGTGTTTGGTCCATGGTTTGTGTCTTCAAAAAGAACCAGAGGACATGTTATTCAAAACAAAAGATGGGCTGTAATTTTCACATGCTTAAGCATAAGAGCGGTTCACATCGAAGTGATTGAGTCACTTGATACATCAAGTTTCATTAATGCACTCAGACGGTTTCTAGCTGTTAGAGGACCTGTCAAAACCATTCGGTCGGATAGAGGCACAAACTTCGTCAGTGCATGCAAAGAACTTAAAATACCTTCAAACATGGACAAAGCTGTACTAACCTACTTGAAAGAACAGGGATGTACATGGACTTTTAATCCACCACACGCTTCTCACTTTGGCGGATCGTGGGAACGGATGATCGGTCTTGCTCGGAGAATATTGGACACAATGTTTTTCCAGTTCAAAAACACTAAACTGACTCATGATGTTCTGGTCACCTTTATGTCAGAGGTGTCAGCTATCATAAACGCTAGGCCAATTGTTCCTGTTTCAGTTGACCCTAGCGACCCATTTATTCTTACTCCAGCAACTTTGCTTACTCAAAAATCGGCCCAACTTCAAGCGCCAGTGGGCAACTTTTCAGTGGCGGACCTCTATAAGCATCAGTGGCGGCAGGTCCAGCACCTGTCAAACACCTTCTGGGACAAATGGAGGAAAGAATTCTTACCTACGCTCCAGCCACGCCGTAAATGGCAATCTGAACAACCAAATGTAACACCTGGGAGTACGGTTGTGCTCAAGGACAATCAAATACCCAGAAACCAATGGCCTCTTGGACTCATTACTCAAGTGTTTCCTTCTAAAGATGGCAAAGTCCGTACAGTAGAGGTTAAAGTTGCCAAATCAGATGGTTCTAAGGTTTTTACGCGACCAATCTCTGAAATTGTTGTATTAGTGCCTTCCTAAGTGTATAGTGGCATGTAATCACGCCAGACGGGGAGTGTTCTGTTATGCATTAATGTTGTGTTTTTAGTTTAAAAGTGCATATTTGATCTATGCTTTAATTTCATTGCATTTGTTTTCTTATGCCGCCATCTAGTGGACTCTTTAAATGTCGCAGGTAGAGCACATGTTTAAAACAAAACTTTATTTAACCGGAAGTAACAGCGAGCCATGAAGGCACCAGGCACGGCCGCACGCAGTTTTGGCTGCTTTTGGAGATCGCAGATTTCTTTATTTTGAGGTTGCATTGCCGGTATGTAATGTTGTACGCGTGCACAACAGCTGCATTTATGTTATTTTCTATAAGCCAGTGTTCAGTATTGAATTTGACTGTTCCATCTCTGCAATATGTTAATTACACGCTAACCACGTAGCCATCAATATTGCGTCATCTAGTCTACTTTGTATACATATATGTGGATTTGTTTATTATTTATATGTATTGTAATGGACATGTTTTGATTTTAAATATGTCTATTTTCAGTTTCACCTTTTCAAATATCATTAAACCTGCTAAAAGACAACGTGTCTGCAGAGTCTTTGATGTGAGAGAGGAGTTAAACCGGCTAAACAGCACATATGTTGTGCAGATGTACAAGCTCTTCTTGCTCAGAAAGTATGGGTTAGAAATCTCTTGTATTTTCTTCAGAACTCACAAATTGTCTGAAAATGATTTTGAAACAATAATAACAAACACAGCTATAACTCCAAAACCTAAGATGATAGACTCAAACTTTAAACTATATATTGTGTAGATTTACAGGTCCTACTTGCCCAGCAAATAGGGTTTGACCAGCTCTTGGACTTTTTTCAGAACTCACAAACAACTGTTCATGGGCTGAAAAGGCTTTTGGAGCAATAAAAACAGTAAAAACAGCTATAACTCCAAAACCTAATATGATAGACTCAAACTTTAAACTATATATTGTGTAGATTTACATGTCCTACTTGCCCAGAAAATAGGGTTTGACCAGCTCTTGTACTTTTTTCAGAACTCACAAACAACTGTTCATGGGCTGAACCACTTTCTGGCACCATTTCTCCATCACTACATGACATCTCAGAAACTGACATATCAGTTTCAGTTGAAAAATCCTGGTCGAGAAGTCCTGTCGTCTCTGTGGAAACCATTTCACTCAGGTTTCTTCTTGGTGGTTTGTGAAAATTCAGCTGTGGGAAGTCTCGCTGTAATCTCTTCTTCAGAAGATCGGATCTGTAAAAATTAGACAAGGAATAGAAATTATTGATAGATTACTATTTTATTTGTGTTTTAGTTTTAGAATTATTATTTAATTTGTGTTTTAGTATCCAATGTTTGTCGTTTATTTTGTGTTGTGTTTTAACAGGGTAACCACTTTTCTCATTGGGTTTTCCCTGTATAAATAAATCAAATGAATGAAAATATGTAGACTCCTGTAGCTAACAGGATTGGTTTGATCTTGAATGAAATGTCATGAATAAACATAGCTGTGATGTTTATCTGATCTTCTATTGTTTTCTTTCATAAACAATAAGAATAATTTAATTTCTTAAATGATTAAATTTAAATGACCAGGGTGTTTTTTGATGAATTTCTGGAACAGGGACAAGAGCATCTTCATTCTGAGGATTTCCTGGTTTTCAATCAGTTGTGTCCGGATGACAGTGTCACAGAATGCTGTATATGCATCGCCGTACTCCCAGACTTTAGGTAACCTGTATAAAGCAAGGAAATGCAGTGATTGAAATATACTAGCTCACTTCAAACAGAAATTTGCTTTGATTCAAACGTCTTTAAAATTATCGTGTAGTCATTACAATAATTTTCAATTAAATTATGAATTTATCTAAATGTATGGAAATATATATATATTTTATTTGATTACCAAAATGTTACCTTTCATCACTTGTCTTCTTTGTCGGAAAGCTTGAGTATTCTTTGTAACACCTCTTGTGATAGAGGTGCCTTCAATGGCAACACAATCTTTACCTCTGGTACACATCAGGATGGATTCATCTGCTTTTGATTCAGCTGCTTTGACCTAACTTCCTAGTAAAGGAGAAGTAAAAGAATTTCAATCAAGGGTGAGCACAATCAGTAAACAATCGCAAAAGTTGTATTGCCTTTTTATTCAACTCACATCATCATACAGTCTTACATACATTACATCTACACCTACATGTAATAAACTAGGCACATATTCCTATAGTGATCTGTTCTTTTCTTCTGTATCTACCTCTGGATCTTCCTGCGTTGCATCAATGAAATTTCCTCATGTGGGACAATAAAGGATTATCTTATCTTATCTTATCTTATCTATGTATATTTGGCCAACTTATTTCACTGTGATTAGTCCTATTTACCACGAGCAAGAGAAAACACACAGGCAAGAATCAATATATAATCTACTCACCAGCAGTTAAAGTTTCAGCTTGGACCAATTTATCTTTCTTTGTCTTGTGAGCCTCTTTGATACAGCGATCAACCTTCTGCAAATGATGCAAACTTCAGGAAGTACATCGCTTGAATTTTTAGATGATTTTGTCTTTACATCTGTGGTAGATCTCAGTCGTTTGGGAAAAGGTGGCAGAGTAGATGAAAGGCCTGAAAAGGCTTTTGGAGCAATAAAAACAGTAAAAACTGCTATAACTCAAAAATGCAATATGATAAGTTCAAACTTTCAAATATATGTTGTGCAAATGTACAAGCCATTCTTGCTCAGAAAGTATGGGTTAAAAATCTCTTGTATTTTCTTCAAAACTCACAAATTGTCTGAAAATGCTTTTGAAGCAATAATAACAAAAACAGCTATTACTCCAAAACCTAAGATGATAGACTCAAACTTTAAACTATATATTGTGTAGATTTACATGTCCTACTTGCCCAGCAAATAGGGTTTGACCAGCTGTTGGACTTTTTTCAGAACTCACAAACAACTGTTCATGGGATGAAAAGGCTTTTGGAGCAATAAAAACAGTAAAAACAGCTATAACTCAAAAATGCAATATGATAAGTTCAAACTTTCAAATATATGTTGTGCAGATGTACAAGCTCTTCTTGCTCATAAAGTATGGGTTAGAAATCTCTTGTATTTTCTTCAGAACACACAAATTGTCTGAAAATGCTTTTGAAGCAATAACAACAAAAACAGCTATAACTCCAAAACCTAAGATGATAGACTCAAACTTTAAACTCTATATTGTGTAGATTTACAGGTCCTTCTTGCCCAGCAAATAGGGTTTGAACAGCTCTTGGACTTTTTTCAGAACTCACAAACAACTGTTCATGGGCTGAAAAGGCTTTTGCAGCAATAAAAACAGTAAAAACTGCTGTAACTCAAAAATGCAATATGATAAGTTCAAACTTTCAAATATATGTTGTGCAGATGTACAAGCTCTTCTTGCTCATAAAGTATGGGTTAGAAATCTCTTGTATTTTCTTCAGAACTCAAAAATTGTCTGAAAATGCTTTTGAAGCAATAGACACAAAAACAGCTATAAATCCAAAACCTAATATGATAGACTCAAACTTTAAACTATATATTGTGTAGATTTACAGGTCCTACTTGCCCAGCAAAAAGGGTTCGAATAGCTCTTTCACTTTTTTCAAAACTCACAAACAACTGTTCATGGGCTGAAAAGGCTTTTGGAGCAATAAAACAGTAAAAACTGCTATAACTCAAAAATGCAATAAGATAGGTTCAAACTTTAAAATACATGTTGTGCAGATGTACAAGCCCCTCTTGCACAGAAAGTATGGCTTAGATATCTCTTGTAGTTTCTTCAGAACTCATAAATTGTCTGAAAATGATTTTGAAGCAATAATAACAAACACAGCTATAACTCCAAAACCTAAGATGATAGACTCAAACTTTAAACTATATATTGTGTAGATTTACAGGTCCTACTTGCCCAGCAAATAGGGTTTGAATAGCTCTTGGACTTTTTTCAGAACTCACAAACACTGTTCATGGGCTGAAAAGGGTTTTAGAGCAATAAAAACAGTAAAAACGGCTGTAACTCAAAAATGCAATATGATAAGTTCAAACTTTAAAAGACATGTTGTGCAGATGTACAAGCCCCTCTTGCACAGAAAGTATGGGTTAGAAATCTCTTGTATTTTCTTCAGAACTCATAAATTGTCTGAAAATGCTTTTGAAGCAATAAAAACAAAAACAGCTATTACTCCAAAACCTAAGATGATAGACTCAAACTTTAAACTATATATTGTGTAGATTTACAGGTCCTACTTGCCCAGCAAAAAGGGTTTGAATAGCTCTTGTTTTTTTTTCAGAACTCACAAACAACTGTTCATGGGCTGAAAAGGCTTTTGGAGCAATAAAAACAGTAAAAACTGCTATAACTCAAAAATGCAATATGATAAGTTCAAACTTTAAAAGATATGTTGTGCAGATGTAAAAGCCCTTGTTGCTCAGAAAGTATGGGTTAGAAATCTCTTGTATTTTCTTCAGAACTCACAAATCCTCTGAAAATGCTTTTGAATAAATCTACACAATATATAGTATAAAGTTTGAGTCTTTTGTATTAGGTTTTGGAGTTATTGCTGTTTTTTGTTTTTATTGCTTCAAAGGCATTTTGAGACCATTTGTAAGTTCTAAGGAAATTACAAGAGATATCTAACCCACACTTTCTGAGCAAGAAGGGTTTTTACATCTGCACATCATATTGCATTTTTGAGTTATAGCAGTTTTTACTGTTTTTATTGCTCCAAAACCCTTTTCAGACCATGAACAGTTGTGCTTGAGTTCTGAAAAAAGTACAAGAGATACTTAAACCATATTTAACCAATTTTTAGCACAGAAAGGAGGGCTTTTAGACAGGCTAGACTTCTGGCCTGGTCCTTTTGGCTCTTTTGGGGCCAGGTTGGTGTCAAGACTTGGTCCAGAAAGGGGGGTTTTAATTACAGGCTGGACTCTGGGACCTGTTCCTTGGTCCATTTGGACCTTTTGGGGAAAGACAGATGCCAAGTCATAGCCCAGAACGGAGGGCTTTGAATTAGGCTGGACTGCTCTGGCCCGGTCCTTTTGGCCCTTTGGGGGCTTGGCTGGTGCCAAGACTTAGCCCAGAAAGGAGGGCTTTGATACACATTAGATTATGGGGCCTGTTCCTTGGTCTTTTTTGCCATTTTGGTTCCAGGCCAGTTCCAAGACTTAGATCAGAAAAGAGGGCTTTTTTCAGGATAGTCTCAGGGAGCTCTGGCCAGGTCCTTTTGGCCATTTTGGGGCCAGGCTGTGGCCAACCTAGCCCAGAACGGAAGGCTTTGATTCAGGCTCAGGCCCGGTCCTTTTAGCCCTTTTGGGGCCAGGCTGGTGCAAATTCTTAGCCCATAAAGGAGGCCTTTTGATACAGGCTAGAACCGCCTGCACTCTTGGGAGTATTGCTTTTTCCTTCTGACCCTTTTGGGGCCAAGCTGATGCCAACCTAACCCAGAACGGAGGGCTTTGATTTAGGCTGGAACTGGCCTCTGTCCTTTTCGGCCCTTTTGGCGCCAGGCTGGGGTAAATGTTTTGCCCAAAAAGGAGTTCTTTGATACAGGCTAGAACAGGCTCGACTCTTGGGACTCGGGATTGTCCTTTTGAGCCTTTTGGGGCCATGCCGTTGCCAACCTAGCCTAGAAACTAAGGGCTTTAATTTAGGCCGGCCTGGTCCTTTTGGCCCTTTTGGGAAAAGACAGATGCCAAGTCTTAGCCCAGAAAGGAGGGCTTTAATACAGGCTAGACCTAAAAGGTTCTGGACTGGTCCTTTTGACCCTTTTGGGACCAAGCTGTTGCCAACCTAGCCCAGAACGGAGGACTTTTATGTAGGCTGGACTGCGGGGGCTGTGGCCTTCTCCTTTTCGTCCCGGCTGGTTCCAAGACTTAGCCCAGAAACGCGGGCTTTGATACAGGCTAGAACAGGCTCGACTCTTGGGACTCGGGATTGTCCTTTTGAGCCTTTTGAGGCCAGGCCGTTGCCAACCTAGCCTAGAACTAAGGGCTTTGATTTAGGCTGGCCCGGTCTTTTTGTCCCTTTTAGGGAAAGACAGACCCCAAGTCTTAGCCCAGAAATGAGGGCTTTAATACAGGCTGGACCTTAAAGGTTCTGGCCTGGTCCTTTTGGCCCTCTTGGGACCAAGCTGTTGCCAACCTAGCCCAGAACAAAGGACTTTGATTTAGGCTGGACTGCAGGGGCTGTGGCCTTTTCCTTTTGGCCCTTTTGGGGCCAGGCTGATGCCCAGAAAGGCGGATTAGATTCTGGGGCGTGTTCCTTGTCCTTTTTTGTTCTTTTGGGTCCAGGCTGGTTCCAAGACTTGGACCAGAAAAGAGGACTTGATTCAGGCTAGTCCCAGGGAGCTCTGGCCCGGTCCTTTTGGCCCTTTTGGGGCCAGGTTGGTGTCAAGACTTA
This sequence comes from Eucyclogobius newberryi, assembly GCF_026437365.1. Classification (NCBI taxonomy): domain Eukaryota; kingdom Metazoa; phylum Chordata; class Actinopteri; order Gobiiformes; family Gobiidae; genus Eucyclogobius; species Eucyclogobius newberryi. Next base: position 37,014,023 of record NW_027316167.1, read on the forward strand.
GCCCAGAAAGGAAGGATTTAATAAAGGCTAAACTCAGGGGCATGTTACTTCGTCCTTTTGGCCCTTTTTGCCGGAATGCTGGTTCTTGGATTTAGCCCGGAACGGATGGCTTTGATTTAGGCTGGACTGCGGGGGAACTGGTCCGGTCCTTTTGGCCCTTTTGGGGCCAGGCTGGGGTAAATTCTGTGCCCAGAAAGGAGGCCTTTAATACAGGCTAGAACAGGCTTGACTCTTATGGCCCGTTCAAACCGCAAACGCCTATTCGCGCGTTATGGCGAAGTTGGACGCAAGTACGCATGAAGAAAAACGCAAATACGCCGCGTTCTCGACGCAGCGGAGCAGAGCCGAAATATAGTAAGCAGACGCGCGTTTGCCGCATGCGCATGCGCAGTGGAGGTGTTGTCAGTCTGGCTTCTCTAATGGCGGATCAAAGTTGAGACAGTGCCTTTTGCGTATTTGCTCTTCAAAGCCCAAAAACGGAGACGCTCGGCGGCGTGTCTGGAACCACCAGTGATCGAGTTGAGTCAATAACATCATTTGCTTCAAGACTGGATAAACATCGCTCTCAGCTGTAGTTTCGTTTGTCCCGGGTCCTGTTTGATGACTTGTTTCCCGCATTGGTGCGCGGACATGTACCAGGACAACAACTACAGACGCCTGTCCATCTGTCAGTACAGAAATATTCATGTTTGAGTGCAATAATAAAGTGTTTCTGCTGTGTATGTGCTGTGTATGTGCTGTGTGTGTGCTGTGTATGTGCTGTGTATGTGCTGTGTATGTGTTGTGTATGTGCTGTGTATGTGCTGTGTATGTGCTGTGTATGTACTGTGTATGTGCTGTGCATGTGCTGTGTATGTGCTGTGTATGTGCTGTGTATGTACTGTGTATGTACTGTGTATGTGCTGTGCATGTGCTGTGTATGTGCTGTGTATCTGCTGTGTATCTGCTTGTGGTTGTTTTTAAAACCAATGAAAAGTACATAGATAGTAAAAATTTATATTTTTTTTAGTAAAAAAAACATAGTTTTTATAGCGTTAATATTTTGTTCTAGTGCACCATTTAAAATTCGATTGTGGTATATTTAATGAAAGTACAAGTAAACTAAATTTAGGCTATATAGTTATTTGTTTGTTTTATTATTCAGATCTCTTGCCACTGGGGATTTCTACAGGACAATCACCAGCAGCTTCAGGTCCACAACAGAGGACTGAACGTCCACAACAGAGGACTGGACGTCCACAACAGAGGACTGAACGTCCACAACAGAGGACTGGACGTCCACAACAGAGGACTGGACGTCCACAACACAGAGGACTGGACGTCCACAACAGAGGACTGAACGTCCACAACAGAGGACTGGACGTCCACAACAGAGGACTGGACGTCCAACACAGAGGACTGGACGTCCACAACACAGAGGACTGGACGTCCACAACACAGAGGACTGGACGTCCACAACACAGAAGTGTTTTTGATAAAGGGATTTTCATATTTATAGCACCACATGCTCCCTCAAGATTGAGCCCAAATGTCTGGTTGTTTACACAGAATGAGATAAAGTTAAATGAATAAAACAGTGAGAAGCTTCTCAGCTCTTAAGTTATCTGTTCTCTTTACTTCTGTACCTACTGCGTTGTAACACTGAAATTTCCCCACTGTGTGGACTAATAAAGGATTATCTCATCTTGTCCTTGTTTGTTTTTGTTTATGATCTTGAATTGTGGTAAATTAAATAAGTACATCTTTAAATAGCCACTGAATTTCCCACAGACTCCCCAATATTATATATATGAAAAAGATGCATGTAAACAGGACACACATTTTATAATATAAAATAATTTATTTTGTGAAAAAATAGAACAGTAAATAACGATATATATATATATATATATATAGATAGATATATCTATAGATATCTATAGATAGATATATCTCTATAGATATCTATAAATATATCTCTATAGATATATATCTATAGATATCTATATCTATATCTATATATATATATATCGTCTGCCATTGTTGTGGTGCCGGTTCTTCTCGGGGTGAAATGTGTGCGTACGTCACCGGAGCGTCATCTCTGATTGGCTGCTGCACCGCCGCGCCGCAGAAAAGCTCAAAATTCTGAACTTATTTGCGGCGAACTGTTTTGATGCATTGATGCTTTTACGCCCGTCAAAGCGTCTCGAGCGGAAAACGCAAAAGCGCGCCCGCCGCGCTCCTCGGCGAATCGCGCCGCAAATAAGCGGAAGCCGCGCCGCAAAAACGCAGGAGGTGCTCGACGCGCGTTTACATAGACTTTGAATGTAAACTGGACGCTTTTGCCGCACCGGTCTGAACGGGCCATTAGGACTCGGGCTTGTTCCTTTTTCGACCCTTGTGGGGCAATGCTGTTGCCAACCTAGCCCAGAATGGAGGGTTTTGATTTAGGCTGGACTGCAGGGGCTCCTGGCCCGGCCCTTTTTGCCCTTTTGGGTCCAGGCTTGGGCCAATTCTTTGCCCAGAAAGGAGGCCTTTTATACAGGCTATAAAAAGCTTAACTCTTGGGACTCAGATTGGTCCTTTTGACCCTTTTAGGGCCAGGCTGTTGCCAAAGTAGCCCAGAACGAAGGGGTTTGAATTAGGCTGGACTGCGGGAGGTAGCCTGGTCCTTTTGGGGAATGAGAGACGCCAAGTGGTAGCCCAGAAAAAAGGGCTTTTATTCAAACTGGACTGCGGGAACTCTGGCCCGGTCCTTTAGGATTATTTGGGGCCAGGCAGCTGCCAAGTCTTAGCCCAGAAAGGAGGGCTTTGATACAGGCTGGATTCTGGGGCCTGTTCTTTCATCCTTTTGGCCCTTTTTAGCGGAATGCACCTTCCAGTACTTAGCCCAGAAAGGAGAGATTTGATTCAAGGAAGACTCTGGGGGCTCTGGTCTGGTCCCTTTTGGGGCCAGGCTGTTGCCAACCTCGCCCAGAATGGAGGGCTATTATTTAGGCTGTGGCCTTCTCCTTTTGGCCGTTTTGGAGCCAGGCTGGTGCCAAGATTTAGCCCAGGAAGGCTTTGATACAAACTAGAGGGCTTTGATACAAACTAGATTCTGGGGCCTGTTCCTCTTCCTTTTGGTCTTCCTTTTGAGGGATTACACCGACCTATTCACTAAATACTTTTGTAATTTCCATATTTGCATAACAGATCTTGCTCTTTGGATCTTTAATTTGGCTAATTGCTTTGTTAGAAACAGTATTATTAATGGAATTAGAAAGATACTTTCCAGATCTATTAGCTTATTCATATACTTTTTTGTTTAAATAAGGCTTTTTCTGCATTTTGAATTATTAGGGCATTCAAAGCTGTTGTTATTCTAAATAATTTAGCCATAATTAATAGGCTTCATTAAAATAAAGAAGGTTAAAATAAACCAAATGGATTTAAAAAAAACTAAATGTGAACACAAAATTAGCAAACAAAAAAAACAAAGAGTGGACACCTACACCAGCCCATCCCATTCCCTCCCTCCCCCCAAGCACCAAATACAGCACAAACTGAATCCATGCTGTTGTGCTAAACTATTCCCTAACATTTAGAAGAGGCTCTTGTCTACCTTTTATAACTGAAGATTATTAGCTCAAGAACGTTTCCATTTATTTTACTAGTACAACCATAATGACTGGTCAATAAGCCTAGTTTGTTTTTAATATCTTTTAGTTCTAATATTGTCAGTCGGATACTAAATTCCCAGCCCCAAACTGGACACACAGGAAGAGACCCGATGCCCGAGACCCAGCATTACCCCTGGACAACAGAATGAAACCCTCAACACTAAACAACAAAAGTCGTTGTCCGTAAGTATTGTGGCGTAAACATATAATTTTGTCTTTGATTTGGAGTGATATCTGTACTGTTTCGAGCAGATTCGAACAGAGCCTAATGAATGTGCTAACATTTGCATGTCAGTAGCTAATACCACATTTGTATTGTTTCAGTTTTACGGTTGGTCTACGAGGACAATAGTTGAATGCTGTTCTTCAATAAATGAACAAAAGATCAAAACGTCTGTTTATTGGAGCACCGTTATCTCGCAGTCTAGCCTTGCAAAGACAGTAGCTTGGGGCGAGGTCAGCACAAGTGTGATTATTCCATAGGTGACGGCAGTTCACTAACCTGGGTCTGAAGTTCCGCCTCCGTGGGCGAACCCAAAACCTGAAAAAAAAGATTGTAAAACGGAGGTCAAAAGTCAAAGAAAAGAAAGATAACCCATTTCTCAGTTTTCTCCATGTGGTGGAAATTTTGACGTTGTTGACGACCCTAGTATGGAATATCTGGGGCAAAAAAGACGTGCATGCCTTTGTAAAGGAGGTCTCATTTAACACTTGCAGCCTTCAAGACACACAATCGTTACGTTATTATCAGTCCTCGTGGTTCATCTGCTGCTGGTCTTGGCAATGTGTTCGTTCGATTGTGATGGGAGGGACTCCTGATTCATCAAGGAGCTCAGAAATAATCTTCTCCGAAAAAGCTCTCTGCATCCTTTCCTTCGTCTCCTTCTTCTACGTCCACAAGGCTCAGGTTAGGGCGACATGATATGGACTCCAAATCCTAGATTCATCTGGCCAGATCGCCACCAGCTGGCGAGAGGCCTATTAGGTCCATAAGGCCGCGCAAATCGCTTGCCCGCAAAAGTGCGCATTAAGTGTGCACTAAACGAGCGTCATTAACGCTAAATAGCTCATGAAGAAATTCCCCAACTTGCAGCATTTTTGGATTATCATTGTAAACGGGCGAAGCACAGGTTGGTTTTAGCTTCCGCGAAAAATTATGGCTCAGTCAAAACATTTGTGAGGTGATTTTTATTTACACCCAGTCCCCAAAGCAGTGGTAGAATATTTACAGTAAGCAAACGACGACTATTAAACAAACTATGTACAGGATCCAAAAACAAAAGAGTCTCTCATTGGTGCTCTCCCCAACAATGAGCAGAGCTCCCTTTTAAACCCCCTAGCCCCTCCTCTGGGCAAGCCAATTAACAAAGGATTGGGGAAAAACACAAAAATGGCATTCAACAACAACAACAACAACAACAAATCACATGGCCCATTAACTTTGAATGAAATCCCCATATCCCTCCATTTGGCTCAGACATTAATAACCAATTAAACAATAATAAATAACAAGAACACACATTTCAATGAAATGGTCGAGCCCTCACGTGACCTGATCAAGCGCGGAAACTTGCGATTCAGCAGTGCCTCGGGTTGGCCCATCGAACAGGAGGCAGCAACAGCAGCAGCAGGTGAGTGTGGTGCGTAGGCGCCGAGTGTGGTCTCCAGGTGCATGGAGATTGGCTATGGTTACTGGTCAGGGCTACAAAGGAGGCTGACACCCGGAACCACCTTGATACGCAGCTGGGCCCTTGAGATACTGCTTAGCTTGGCTGCCGCTAGGCCCTCTGTTTGTTCGTGTTCCTTCACTCAGGTCAAGATTGTCTGCAGGGAAGACTTGCAGAAGCTCCTCTCATATGATCTGCTCACCGATATGCTCCTTCGTGTGCTGCTCTGGCCAAACAGCCAGCAGCAGGTGAGTGTGGTGCATAGGCGCCAAGTGTGCACCCTCGAACGCTCTACAGTGGGGAAAAGTGTCCGGGCAGTGGGGAAACAGTTGGGTAAGTGAAGGGCTATGATGTAATTAACTAGGCACTCCGCAAACGCCAAAAGCACACCGCACACGTTCCTGGCACGGCACTCTCGGGTCGTGAGAGAGATGGGAAGGCATGCCAGGTGGGGAAATGACAGGGCGGTTAGGACGCACCGTCACACCTTTGTGAAAGTGTGCACTTAAATATGCGCTATACATGTAAAGCATGCAAAGTGCTTGTTGGCGCTAAGTAAGAGAATATGCTTACACTTAATACTTTTATGAACTCCTCCTGGGGCGTTAGCCCGAAATGAAATTCGGTGAGACTCATCTTCAAAATTGTTATTCTAAGTATCGCGGTCTGAGTGCGCACATTTTGCCAAGAATTTAAATTCTATTTTGTCATGCCAATCAAAAAAGTCAAAGAAATCAATGTCGTACGCCGTAACAAATATGACATATGACTTTATGACATATGACAATATGAAAAAATATGCTATATTTTTCCTATTGTTGTTCGTCATCACCCTGGTCCGCAACACCTCCATCTTGGCCCTTACAGTCTCCAGATTGTCTGCATTATCTGAAACACGCTGATCGACTTTGTCAATGCATGCTCCGGTAAGTCCCGCTGCTTTCAGCTCAGTGGCTTCTGCAGCAGACACGGCCAGCCCCATGGCAGCAATCACCTGGTTTCTAAAATACTCCATATCACGCTGCATTTTGGGTCTTATTTTGGACATCATGAGCAATAACTGATGATTTGTTATATTCCCTCTCCCTTCCGATGCAAAGAAGTCGCGAGAATCTTCATCTGGGCCGGCAGGACCCAGCCTCTCCGGCGGAGAAAAGCCGCGTTTCTCCACCTCAGGTTTGCTGGCCATATTAACCTTGATGGCTTTGTTGGCTTGTGATGGGGTCATGGACTGTCAGCTTTGTTTGTTTTGGTCCCGTAATGTTACCAGACCCTGCGCCTGTTTTGTAGCAGAGGTGTGGTTGCATCAGCTCAAAGTGCCGCCACAACCCGGAAGTCAGAAAAGGCAGTATTTAAATATCTGATTTTATTTATTTATTTATTTTATTTTTTTAGATTTGGGATCTCATTAAAAAATGAGAAATCAAACTATTTTATTGCTCACTTTCAGTGCCTGTATATGAGGCATGACTGCAAACATCTCCCACACAGGAGGTGCTTTTGAATGCCACAGGTATCAGTCATTGGTTCAAACACTATCATATATGGACTGGCACCATTCCACTTCAGCCTCTAGTGGCCAAATCCAGCCTCTTTATACCAGCGTATACCAGCGGAGAGGGGCAGGACAGAAGCAGTGGCAGAAGCAGTAGCAGGAGGACAGGAGCAGGGCAGGGGCACTGCAGAGGCAGGACAGGAGCAGAACAGGAGAAGGGACAGGAGCAGAGACGCTTGTAGGACATGGTCAGTGCATTGGCAGGGAGAGGAGCAGAGGAAGGAGCAGGGCAGGGAAAGGACAGGGATAGAAACAGGGGCAGGAACAGGAGCAGGGCAAGACCAGTATAGGGGATGTACTGGATCAGGAAAGGAGCAGGGGCAGGGCAGAAGCAGGGCAGGAGCAGTACAAGGACACGACAGGAGCAGGCAGGGGCATTTTGGGGAAAAAAGTAGCCCGGGAGTTGAAGGCCCATTATGACACGCACCAGAAAATAGGAGTAACATCATGTACAATGGTGGGTTTTATAGGTGATTTACTTTCTACTATATAATGTCAGCTTGATTCAATAGAGCTAAATTTTGGTTTGCATAGATTTTTGTATTAATCGTCATGATCAGCACCAATTTTATTGGTATACAATAAGTAACATGTCACCAAGTACACTGAAAAAAGCTTTTGGGTGTTTGTTTTTATTCAATAAAAATCGTTAGCATTTAGATTTTTTCAAAGTTTATAGAATGACAATGTGTAGTAATATAGAACACATTTTTACTGTTTAAATGCATACACACACACATACACACACGCACACACACGCACACAAACCCACATCCATACACGTACATGCAAACGCACACACACACACACACGTCCCGCTCTGAAGTTGCTAGACTGTTTTTCCTCTATTTGTCTAATGTCTGCAGTGTTCTCGCTGAGGGGTTTTGGCATGGTGGGCCGCCATGCTTCGGCTGGCCACCGCCATGCCCAAAAGATTCCGCCATGCTCCGGCTGGTCACAGCCATGCTCAAAAGACACCGCCAGGTTTTAAGATAACTGTGTTTGCGCCACAGGCGTCGCCTGGCGGCGCAAGCAAAAAGCACCACGGCGCTCGCACTGTACCCTAAAGATACCGCCAGGCTGAAAAAACATCCGCCGGGTTGAAAAACAAAGATTGTGTTTTTTATTCAAGTAACATACAACCATTCTGGTCCTAAATGTTTATTTGGAACCAGTCGTGGGTGAAGTGATGAGTGGCTAATACATTTTGAAAACCAATTTTTTCCGGAGTAATATAAATGTCAATGCAACTACTGAGGAGGGAGATAGGCAGGGCACCGTCTTGACGCTGACTTCGTAACGGTGACAGTTCAAAAAAGCAGCAGATCTACTTCCTTGAGCCTTATAACCTGCGTTAACAATGTCAGCAAAACGTAAAGCTACTGGTACTTTGGACTCCTTTGGTTTCACGAGAAAGCCTAGTGACGCCTACGCTCACCTACGGTTTGTCCCCGCCATCCTTCAACCTCAGCCCAGCGAGAACACTGGTCTGTGTTGTTGTTGCTGTTTTTGTTATCTCCATTATGAGTGTTTTGTAAAAAAGTATTTTGATTTATAAGTTGGCTTACAGACTTTCCTACTTTCTAGAGTTTGTAGAATTTAACAGAAATTTACTTCCGCTTCTCTTGGGCCGGGTCGCGGGGGCAGCAGTCTAAGCTGTCTGGGAGACTTCCTTTCCCCAGACACCAACTCCTCCGGGTGGACCCCGAGGCGTTCCCAGGCCAGCCCAGAGACATAGTCCCTCCAGCATGTCCTGGGTCTTCCACGGGGCCTCTTCCCTGAAACACCTCCCCCACGGAGGCGCCCAGGAGGCATCCGGAACAGATGCCTGAGCCACCTCAGCTGGATCCCCTCGACGTGGAGGAGCAGCGGCTCGACTCCGAGCTCTACTCCTTCCCGTGTGACTGAGCTCCTCATCCTATCTCTAAGGGAGCACCCAGCCACCCGGCGGAGGAAACTCAGTTCGAACGCTTGTATCTGCCATCTCGTCCTTTGCTCATGACCATTGGTGATGATATATATATATATATATATATATATATATATATATATATATATATATATATATACATATATACTTATGGGCAGAAAAGTAAGACATGCCAGAACTGTTGCTAAGTTTTTTGTTTTTACCTAGTAAAAATAACCTAGATAGCACCATGGATGTATTGGATAGCACATGTATCTCATGCAGCAGCCATCTTGGAACGACACACAAAAATCAAATTACACTCGCACCAATCTATTTACACACGCACAGAGCTAGATAGAGACGCACAGATCTAGTTACGGACACAGAGATATATTAACAATTGCACAGATCAAGATACTTTTGTACAAATCGAGGTACACACATCAGTTTACACACAGTTTACACAGGTACACAATTCAGTTACACATGCACTGATCTAATTACGCACACACAGATTGAGTTATGCACAGAAACCAAAGCAGGGCATGACTGTTGCATACGTAGTACATCGATATTTTTTGATCATCTACTCAAACAAGATGACGATTCATGAATTAAATTACACACACAAATTGAGTCACGCACACAATTCAAAGTACACATATACAAAAAACGAATTACACACACACACACACACACACACATTCAGTTACACATGCACACATTTCATTACACACACTTCTTATTACAGACATATATCATATGCACACATCTTTTTGAAACAATAATAGCTCCATAGGATGACACTCAAATTAACTTCAGTGTTGGTGGAATAAGAGAAGCCACAGCACAGCCTTTACCTCTCTCTATCGGACTGTATAGTCAACAATGCCCATAAAACGTAAATATTAAAACGTACTGAGCACTTAAAAGCATAACAGCGTTATACAGTGGAAATCAGGCATAACAAAAGTTTGAAACTCACTGAAAAAGCTCCGTCTCTGCTTCACTTAAAACACATAAAACAAACAGGTTATGTCTGAGTCTGATTGCTTTTAAACAGAACATGTCCTCACAGTTCCATGGTCCACATGTTAAAGCTTGTTGTAGGTTTGTTGAAAACAATAACGGCTGTGGCTCTGGCGATAGATAAGGATAGGAGTTGCGTTAAACATTTGAGTAAGTGGTAAGTGGCCTATTTATCGCATTTAAGTTTTTCTTAACAGCTATCGCTCAAATTGCCCGTGTGTAATATTGTTGTGTTTTATAGACTAAGCAAGCCTTGCTGGAATTTCTGTCAGAAACAGAGTTGAATGTTTTTTTATGTAGCTTGGTCTGTGTGTCACCGGTGTAGCTTGCCTTCTCATTTATTTTATGGCCCACGGAGGCGGCTGGGTTTGGTGTGATAGCAGTTTATTATCTGCACAAGATAATAAAGAAACAGTTGTGAATTGACATGTAGTGTACATTCACCATGTCTCATCTCGTCTCAAATCCTCAACTACAGTGAGCACATATTACAAAATTTGAATGTCTTTTACAATGTTGAAATAATGCAATATTACAAGATTACATACACTTAATACGACCCAATGTAAATAGTTTTTGTAATGGTATAGTGGATTTTCTTTTTAAACAATTATGAAACAAAATAGTATTTCATACCAAAAATTTAAGTATGTAAAACACTCAAATCAACTATATCAAAATCAAATTTCAACATAAAATTTGTCTCACACATTTACAAGCCTAATGATAATGAAGAAAGAAGATAATAAAGAAACAGATATGAATTGACTTGTAGTGGACATTCACCATGCACTCTCATCTCGTCTCGAATCCTCATTACAATGAGGAGAACTCAGGGGTTCCCGCGGTAACAGTAAGTGCAGGTACAAGCAGGCACCAGAATATGGTGGCGCTTCCAAATTTACTTGGATTTAGCAAGCGCTCATTAACTATTAAATATGGGTGTAATGTGCTCCACCCACCAAGAAAGGCAGCAATGTTCCTAGTCTGCCGGAAGTAAGTAAAGAAGTAAAAGACACGGAGCACCGGTGAGTGCCGCCTTTTTCCGCGTTACTTCCAATATTTTACACTTGTCCATCCGAGCTTTAGCGGGCGGGAAGATATTGTTTATTAGAGCTTGCTTTCCTCTAAATGCTCCCCTAAGCTCTATAAGTGTGTGTGTAACATTTAAGAGCACCACAGGCCATGGCAGACGAGCGGAAAGAACAGCGGCGCGCAGACGCCCAGGGCCCGGCGCCTCACGGAGCAGGAGCAGGAGCAGAAGCAGAAGGAGCTGTAGGTGGCGAAGGTATGTGAATCATGTCGACCTCAGTACTTTGTCCGTTACCTAGCTAAGATCAAAGAGCAAGTTAAATACAGTTAACTTCAGCTAATCCGGACAGTTGAATAATTTGCCTGGATTAGGTTTTAGTGACAGTACGATTTAGTTGGTGCCTAGGAAAACAAGAACACAATGTTATTTTCGGTTGTTGATTTCCTGACGTTGTTTGCTGCTTTAGTTTAAACCAGGCATGCGGCCGTCAGACCAATTTTTGTTGGTCCAAACAACAAAAAGTAGTACTTTTTATTGCAAAATTGTACCAAGTCAAACATTATGTTATACCAAACTAATACTAATGTTCCAAGTCTTCTTAACCTGTTACCATCCGCCTATTTCGCCCTGTGCATAATGGTTGGACATACCCAAATGACATTGCCTATTAAATGAGGATCTTACAGCCCACATGTGAGTGTGATGCATCATTAGAAAGCTTAGGCCTTCTAGTTTCTGTAGATGTACATATGAACACGGTCAGGGCTTCAGAACTTGCACTACAGAAACCCAAACATACAAAATACATCAATTTTTTTTGTCTCGCCTGAATATTGTCAATTTGTGAAGGTCCTTGTTGACAACAACTGTGTAAAGTTTCAGATCTCTTGGAACAGGTGCTGTTGACCTTTTTGTATCAAAAAGTATATTTGAAACAAGTTTTCCAAATATTTGCCAACTTTGCCAAACCGTTTTACTACAATTTTAGCTCCTTTAAAAACAATGTATGTGAAAATGTGTAAATATGAGTTTACCCATGAATTTCCCATTATAGAGGTGAAATTAAAAAAAAGATATTAATAATATATCAAATCAAATTTATTTATATAGCACAATTCATACAAACTGCAATTCAAAGTGCTTTACAGTGTTTAAAACACAATTTAAAACAAGTAATAAAGTAAAAACACAATGCAGTTACAATGCAAAAATGTAAAACAATGTACATCAGAGTAAAGTAAAGAATAAAAATAATGTAGTATTTTAATTTTTTTAAAACCAGGTAAAATTATGAAAAGAAACAGTTTTTAGTTTGGATGTAAACACAGCCGGGGTGGGGGCCTGTCTCACGACTTCGGGGAGGCTATTCCAGACCTTTGCCCCATAGCACTGGAACGCAGATTCTCCGTGTCTGGTCTTGGCTCTGGGCATCAGCAGGAGGCCATTCCCTGACGTCCTTGGAGTCCGAGGTGGTTCATATGACACACACAAGTCTGAGATGTATTTTGGTGTTAGGCCATGGAGAGACTTATACACAAGTAGAGCTGTTTTGAAGTCTATTCTCTGAGCCGCAGGAAGCCAGTGCAGAGACCTGAGCGCAGGACTAATGTGCTCATACTTCCTGGTTCTGGTCAAGACCCGAGCAGTAGCATTCTGAATTAACGGCAGTTGTTTGACAGCTCGTTTGGAGAGGCCAGTGAGCAGGCCGTTACAGTAGTCTAGTCTACTGGAGACAAATGCGTGGATAAGTCGCTCCATGGAGCCTTCTGCTTATTCTTAACCTTCATAGGAGCAATGTTATCTAGG
>NW_027316167.1:37031665-37071665 GCF_026437365.1 Eucyclogobius newberryi
ATTCACCCTAACACATTGTTGTCGGCATTCAAGATATGTTTTCAGCCACTGTAGTGTGTTGGATGAGATTTTAAAGGACTGGAGCTTGTCTAACTAGAAAATCTGCAATGGCTGAAGCCATTGCTGGAGTGTCTCTCTCTCTGTCTCTCTCTGTCTCTGTATATATATATATATATATATATATATATATATATATATATATATATATATATATATATATATATATATATATATATATATATATATATATATATATATATATATATATATATATATATATATATATATATATATATATCTCTATATCTCTATATCTCTATATCTCTATATCTCTATATCTCTATATAATATTATATATATATAATATATATATATATCTATATATCTCTATATATATATATATATATATCTCTATATATATATATCTATATATATCTATATATATATATCTCTATATGTCTGTCTGTCTGTCTCTATCTCTATCTCTATCTCTATCTCTATCTCTATCTCGCTCTCAGCTCTGAGATATATAATCTCTCAGAGCTGCACTAATATCATGGAAGTCCTTTTCAGTGACCCAAAGACGCTGAACATATATTAAAAAAGGGGGGGTATTTACAGACAGGGGGACAACACGTACAATACACATTAATATACAGATAAAATGAACAAGACAGAAGAAGTAGAGAGAAAAAGATGAGGATGTAACAGGGGGTAGAAGAGTAGGCAATGGGGTAGAGGAGGCTAGGGGTAGGGGAGGTCATAAGCTTGGGTGAAGAGGTATGTTTTTAGGCGGGATTTGAATGTTGTGAGTGAGTGAGAGTGGCGGACAGGTTGGGGGAGGGAGTTCCAGAGTCGGGGTGCTGTTCGGGAGAATGCTCTGTCGCCAAAAGTTTTGAGTCGGGATGTTGGTGCATCCAGGTGTTAGTGTTATCCAGGTGTTCTTTAGGATGTGACAGTGTTTTTAAAGTGACTTGCCAGTTGGTGCACTGAATAAATAAAGAAATCGTTTAAAGCATTTGCCATTGACTCGTTGATTTTTTTTCCTGACGGTATTAGTTAAGTTGTGTATCTGCTTCCAAAGTTTGGAACTGTTTCCATTGGCCTCTTCAATTTTTCTAGTGAAGAAATAGTTTTTTGCTTTGCGAAGCTGACTGATGACTTGGTTTCCAAGGCCAGTGTAAATAAGATTATCTGTTCCATTTTTTGTCTTTAATGATTTTTTAAGTGCAAGGTCTCTTTTTTTTCATTAGCTGCCAAATTTCACTACTGAACCATGGAAGAGTGTATTTTTTTGGTTTAAATATTTAAGGGATTCTGTTTGCCATTTAAATGGGTAAGTCTTTCTAAAGTACAAAGTAGGTCGCAAGTAAGACAGATTTTCAGTTTTTTTTGTATCCTACAAAACTATTTCTAAAAAGATTAATTATTTGATATATTTTTTTAAACATTTTAAAATGTAATTAATAGACTTGTAAACCACTTAATATTTTACATTTGAAACATAATTTAAATGTCCTTTTTATAGAGCTGCACCGATTGCAAAATTCTTGGCCGATACCGATTTCTGTTTTTTAAGGAAGTCTGACCTGCCAAAACCGTTTTTTCCGATACCGATTTTCTATCAAGCGACTGATTTCCCCACAAACTACCCAGTATTATATATATGAAAAAGGTGCATGTATACAGGACACATGTTTTATAATATAAAATTTAATTTATTTTGTAGAAAAATAAAGAACTATATATAAAAATTATATATGTATACAAAAAAGGACCATGGCCTGGAGTTGGAGAAGAGTGGGGGACACAAAGAGGAAAAAGGAGTCTTTCCTCTCCTGCAGAAGATGCCAGCTCATTCATCTAATCTTCATGCTCCAATGGTTCCAGATTGAAATCAAATAAACTATTTTCATATAGTAATTTATACATTTGTAATTTTACACATTCTTTTGAATGAGCTAGAACCCTCTGCAGGAGAGGAAGCAGATGGAACATGAGATCAATCCCAGAGCGCTGCCAGCAACTCCCTCTCAAAGCTGGAGGGCTCTGGCTCCAGGGACTTCTTTTATTTATTTATTTAAGGACATAGCATTTACACTGGACAAACCAGATGCAATGTTTTAAGTGTATGTAGCAGAATATGCTAATTTTCAACACCTGTGCATTGGGCCAATTTTGCCAATTTGCCTAACACATGCATGTTCCCCCCCTACCTAAACCCACGTTCAGATTCAAGTCCGGATTCTAATCCAGAGGTTTAGGTTCAGGTCCGGACCTAATGAGTCTGGCTGAACCCATGCCATTTTTGCATAATGTTACAACAGCATAACACAAGCTACTTCACTAAATTAAGTTGAAGACACTTGAAAAAGGACGACTATCAAACACAAGGCTTAACTGCAGATTGAAATAAACTCAACTTGTCTGCTTTATTCACTGTTTTTCACTTTAAACTTACAAATCACAAGCTACAGTTAACACACATTCATGTGTTTTACTTGAGGAACAACTTCTGAACAAGAGCATGTTGAGTATTGTTGACAGAATCAGTCTGGGTCAAGGGTCAAAGCAGCTGTTACATCTGATACTATGTTTTGCCTTTAGACACATTTCCACTCTTTAATTTTGCAGATCCTTTGGCATCAAAAGTCAGGTAGCCCCTTTAACGCGCAGCACATAAACCATCACAACATCGCACGTGGCGGCCACAGCTTAAAACAGTTCCGATAAAGCCAGCGATCTCACCGGCTTCACTTCAGTGTTCACATGTGGACACGGTTCCGCGCTGTCTCGCATCTTTAAACTTATTTCGCCGGCTTCAACTTATGCCCGGAAGACGCTTGCATCGCTAATTAGGGTCCGGGTGCTCCATTGACAGCGGCGCATGGCAGTGTTTACGTCTTTTCCAGCGCAAATTTCGCGATCTATGGAAGGTTTAAGATGGTTTGGATTATAGAATGAAAAGGATATAGTATGCAAGTGCTATATTTTTCCAGAGTCCAGAACCGAATCACCGGGGTTTCGTTTTTTTGGGACCTGAACCGAAACGTTTTTACAAGTCCAGATCCGGTCCGTCGTAGCGGTACGCATCCCTAGTGATCTCAAAAGCATCAAAGTATTTTTAAAAGTCTCATTTCAAAGTGGATGAGATCTCTTGTTAGCATTAGCTCGTAGCCTAGCTCTCTGCTAGTTGAGCAGAACAACAACCCTTCTGATAGCCCTGCTGCTGCTTCTTCAGGCCCCTTCATATAATGTGTCCCTACTCTTCTGCAGATGTCCTCTGAATAAACACAAACTAGCGCAAATTATTTTGACCGCTTCAACTATCAACACGTAGATTTTAATCGTCTCAAGTTGTAATAACTTACGGCAGTCTCCTCACTGATCTTCCTCCAGGCCAGGTCCTTCTTGTATTCCAAAGACATGCCATAAAGCTCCTTGTGTTGACACACTTCACTATAGTTTATCGTCTGCCATTGTTGTGGTGCCGAGGTTCTTCTCGGGAAGGGAAATGCGTACATACGTCACTGGAGCGTCATCTCTGATTGGCTGCTGCGCCGCCTCACCGCAGAAAAGTTGAACAAATCTGAACTTTTCTGCGCCGAAGAAGTTTAACGCCTTGAAGCTTATACGCCTGTCAAAGCGTCTAGAGCGGAAAACGCACCCTACGCGCCGCGCTCCATGCCGAAAAAGCAGGAATCGCGCCGCGGAAAACGCAGGAGGTGTTTGACGCGCGTTTACATAGACTTTGAATGTAAACTGGACGCTTTGGCCGCCGCGGTCTGAATGAGCCATGAGTCTTGCTAGTTTTTAGCTGTTTTGCTCTGGGCGCGTTGAGCTGCTACGCACCGCGCATGCGGTTCAGTTTGATCGGCCGAAAACCGGAAATTACAACGTGACTGGCCGGTCACCGATTGGGGCCGATGGGATATAAAACAGCCTTTTTTAATCGGCGGCCGATTGATCGGTGCATTTCTATCCTTTTAGTAAATACTTTATTCTTACTTACATGGTCCTAAAAATCCTCCATAAATTACATTGTATTATATATACGGGTTGCTGGTTCAAAGCTGTGGGCCCTGCCAATGTGCTCAAATGGTGTGCTGTGTAAGGAGGACAGGGGTCAGATTTAAGCCTGGGGAATGGTTGGACGGGGAGAACGGTGTGCCAGGGCCATCAGGTTAAGATGGGAAATGCACGGGAAGTTGGTCGTGCGGGTGGCGAAAGCCATAAAGTAAAGCATCTTTGAGTTTGGTGTAAAGTGCTATATAAAGCTTATTAATATCATTTTCTTAATTTACAATTTTGATCATTAATAAAGTTGTTATACATTTTATCTTATAGCTTGTTTATTAACTAATAACTTTCTCTTACATTTGACTTGTCTTCTTCACAGATGTTGTTGACGACCCCATCCTGGAGCAGGGAGCAGTGGTTCTCAGAGGGTACTTTTCAGCTTCTCTTCTTTATACATTTTAGAGATTATTTCTACCTGGCAGGCCATGGTTTCTTCTGTATAGGCCAAAATCCCTGCACGCCTAGTTTCTAGAATTTGATGTCATAATCTGAGTTGATGGACAGGGGTCTATATAATTCTATTTTTAAAGAAATATCTGAAGTTGTAATCCACAGTGTTGATCCTCATTATTTTGGAATTGGCTCCACAAACTTGTCATATTAATCTCGTGCCTTAAAAGTCCTTTCAACTGACAGCATTGACGTTGTTACAGTTGAATAGTGACACTACTTTCTGAAGTTATTTTGAAAGAAATAAAATAAAATTCTGTTTTCCTTTTTTACACAGAGACAGAAAGTCTGTCAGTTTTTGTTTTTGGTAGGCCCAGGGTCAACTAATTCCTCCTGAGAATTCTGACCTGGCCCAGCTCAATTTAATCGAAGAATTCTACCATAGGGCAATTCCATGTGATGACAGCCTATTCACAACCCTTGCTTTCGTTTTCACCTACCCCTTATCCCCGCCCACTTCCCTACACTAACTTGCATTTATTTGCTCATTTTCTTTAAAGAAGACGCCCGGTCAATGTAAATGCTGCTTGTTACGATTAAATGTCACTATGAAGCAACAGGGCTTATCTGTTCAGTTCAAGAAGCTACTTGACCTGTTTCTATTAGG
The DNA here is from genome assembly GCF_026437365.1 of Eucyclogobius newberryi. Classification (NCBI taxonomy): domain Eukaryota; kingdom Metazoa; phylum Chordata; class Actinopteri; order Gobiiformes; family Gobiidae; genus Eucyclogobius; species Eucyclogobius newberryi. The sequence goes on from NW_027316167.1 coordinate 37,036,803, forward strand.
TGTTTAGATCAATCTTGCAGTTTACAATGAAAGTGGAAAATTATAATTTACAGTTTACTAAACGGGAGGAAAAAAACTAGAAAAAAGTAGGGGTGCACAATATATTGAATAGTATATTTATATTATATCAGTATACAAAAACATTGATACCAATCAAAACAGGTAGTAAACATTTTTATCTAGTATTTATTCTGAGACCCATAAATGACAAAGTTACAGATGTTTAAAAACTCTAACATATTTTTCCCCAAGTTTTCCTATTACACTATCCATTTAGACATGTTTTTTTTCCAAATAACTTTAGTTTGAGAGGTTTAAAGGAGAGAAGAGCTCTGAATGTGTGATCAGACAGAGTCTGAGGAGGAGAGACTGTCACTGCTGTTGTTACAGGAGAAGGTAGAGCAACACACAATAATGACACACCGACTGGAGAGGTGCAGAGAAACACTTTAGTCTGATAATATAAATAAAACGGGACATTCACAGAACAGAAAAGTGTGATGGCTAATTTTACTCTAATAAAGAATTATCAAATTACAGCCTGTAGCCCACCCTATCTAAGCTCTCAAACGTTTTCCTTTCCCCCCAAAGACTGTTATTGTTCTAACTGGTTCTACACATTTTAAATAAGGATACCCTAAATAAGGATATAAATAAGGATTATATCCTAAATAAGGATTATATCCTTATTTAGGGTGCACGGTGGCAAAGGCGGTTAGCGCCGGACCAGACCAACATCACATGATCTCTCTGGGTGGAGTCTGCATTTCCTCCTCGCGCTACCGTGGGTTCTCTCCGGGTTCTCCGGCTTCCTCCCACCGTCCAAAGACATGCATGTGTTAGGCAAAATTGACTCAAAAAAATTGGCCCTAGTGAATGAATGTGAGAGTGAACTGTCTGTAATGTCTATGTCTCTGTGTTGGCCCTGCAACAAGTTGGCCCGAAGTCACTGGGATAGGCTCCAGTCACCCGCGACCCCAAAAGGGAACAAGCGGTAGAAAATGGATGGATGGATTGATCCATCCATCCATTTTCCATGGTGCTTCAAATACCTGTTACTAAAGTGACTCATTAAAGTGACGCATTTGTATAACTTTGCTGACTTTGCTGAGAATGAAAATTAATTGGTTTATAGCTATATTTCTTCAAAAATAAAATAAAAAGTGTTTAAAATAACCAATGTTTAGAAAATATCGGCCATGCTTTTTCCATAACATCTGTATCGTATCACTAGAAAAAGCTACTTCAGGCAAAGCTACTTTCGGTTGCTTGATTAAAACTGTTGATCAGAGCGTTTCGTTGAATTGATTGCGTTCAAATTTTTTATTTGATACATCATCATCATCTCTGGTGGCAGGCAGAAGCCATGGGCAATTTACTGTTGCAACAGAACATCCACTTGCCATATAAATATTATTGATTGATTATTGCACTATGCAACCTTTCTTGTGGTGATCAGCTACCTGCTTGTCTAAATAGATATGTTTTTACTTTGCCTGGAATGATTCACACAATAGCATCAAACGTATCTTTTTTGCACATGTACGCAAGTATTCACTGTCAGTTTTATCCCTCATTCGTCCCGGAGTGTTCCATTGTGTTTTATCAGCACAGAAGACACACAAATTCAGGACCGCCGTGCATCTTCATCTTAACCCTTCGTGGTCGACGCCCGCGTCGGCGCGTGTGCAAACTTGGTCGGCTTTAGGACCGCGCAGCATGAAAACTAAGTGATGTAGACAGCTGCCGTCGACTTCATGCGGAAGCGGAGACCCGAAGCTAGGGATGCATACCTAAACCCACGTTCAGGTTCAAGCCCAGATTCGAATCCAGAAGTTTAGGTTGATCCGGACCTAATGAGTCCAGACCTAAACCATGCCATATTTACATAATGTTATAACAGCGTAACACAAGCTACTTGGCTAAATTAAGTTGAAGACATTTGAACAAGGCTTAACTGCAGATTGAAATAAACTCAACTTGTCTGCTTTATTCACTGTTTTTTGACAGAAGTTACAACTTACAAATCACAAGCTACTAGCTAGCTGCTAAACAGTTAACACACATCACTTGAGGAACAACTAAAGACTCAACTCAACAACAAGAGCATGTTGAGTATTGTTGACAGAGTCAGTCTGGGTCAAGGGTCAAAGCAGCTGTTTCATCTGATAAAATGTTTTGCCTTTAGACACATTTCCACTCTTTAATTTTGCAGATCCATTGGCATCAAAAGTCAGGTAAAAACCTTCAAACAGACAATACACCAGTGTAAATAATTAAGTCAGTGTAAAATAACAGTTACTAAAACTAGCATAAAAGTCAACTTGAATCACTATAAAGCAATCAACTTAGCAGTATCAAAAGTAGAATATGAAAATATTTTACACAACACATCAAAATAATACATCATATTAGCAGCATTAAACACCAGACCATATTTAACAACTGTAGAATACAAATACAAAATACTATTACAAAATATAAACTCCAATGATTGAATGCAGCAATATTACTTTGACTTTACTTTGTATTTACTTAATGCCAAATACATCACACCACAACATAACACTTAAGTTATTTCATTCATATTTACACCCAGACAAGACCACGCTGACCCCGCCCCTTTAACAAGCGACAACGTCGCTAATTAGGGTCCGTGTGCGCCATTGACAGCGGCGCAGGGCAGTGTTGACGTCTTTTCCAGCGCGAATTTCGCGATCAATGGAAGGTTTAAGATGGTATAGATTCTAGAACAAAAAGGATATAGTATTTGAGCGCTATATTTTAAATGAGTCCAGAACAGAATCACCGGGGTTTCGTTTTTTTTTGGACCTGAACCGAAACGTTTTTACAAGTCCAGATCCGGTCCGTCGTAGCGGTACGCATCCCTACTCGAAGCTATGTGATTGTTTCATGTAAATCCACCAAATAAAACCGAAGTTATGATCATTTCAATTCCATTAAAAAATTGCGGAAAAATATGCGCTCTTTATGTGCGCGTTGCATTTATTATAATAACTTTGTCGTCTTTTGTGCTAAAAAGGAACTGAAAGAAATGTGTGCTTGTGCTAACCCGGATGTTCAGGATGCACACGAGTAATGTAAACATTAGTCACATGACGAATAGTCAAAGAGAAAGAACGAACGAGAGGACTCTGTTTTTGAGTAGTTTTGAAGAGTTTTAGTATTTCAAGTATTTCATTGTCAGTAGTATAGTTGTTAAGCAAAATGAGGCACACACTTCATGTTGATTTAAGTTTAGACCTGGTTTAGACCTGCTTTAGTCCTGGTTTAGTTCTGGTTTAGACCTGATTCAGACCTGGTTTAGACCTGGTTTAGTCCTGGTTTAATCCTGGTTTAGTCCTGGTTTGGACATGGTTTAGAGTTCCTTCTGAACATCACTCCATGGAAATGCAAGGCCTGTGGTGTGGCTCTGTCATTTTGGACAGAAACTGTTTTGAGAAGTAGCACAAATAGAAAAAAACGCCTGTGGATATACCTACTTTTTATTGTAAATAGTTGTGTATTGCTTGTATATATCACAAGAATAATTTTATATGTTCATATTTGCACCTTGTGGTTCAGTTTGAACCTTTTTAAATGCTTGGTTGAGCATGTTTGAGGGGTTTACAATGAAAAAAACAATTTTTCTAGACGGACTTTGTGTTTTCTGTGTGTGTTTAGGTCCAGTATGTTGAAATGGTATGTCAAAGTTAAAAACTAACTAACTGATCATATAGGTGAGATTGTGCTGAAAAAAGATACCCAACATTGGTCTGTTAAACATTTCTTAATGTTGTATATCAGGGCAAAATTGAAGGTACCCAAAAACGGCCAAAAAAGCTCCGGACCCCGAAGGGTTAATATAAGGTTTCTAAGACACAAATAAATACTGTATACAACTGTTGGAGAGAACTCCGGACTGGGTGAACTGTAAGGTGCTGGTTCTGGTTTGTAGAAGTCACTGCTCGAGAGTGCCTGTCAGAGCACTACTGGAGGCCAGGAATGAGGATCGGAAAGAGGTGCTTTTGGAAGCTTTATTCAGGATCACATAAGGCGCTGGTACAACTGGCAGCCCGGTGTAAACGCTCTCTCTTCTTTCTCACACTTATTGTGCTTTATCTCCTATATTTTGTAAATATAGTTAGTATATTTTTTCTATTTTACTGTACGATAGGGACACGCGCTGGAATAGTTTTTTAATTCAACTGTTTTTGACTTTTTTCGGCTGGATTTGAGCGTTTTTCGTTGCGTTCGTTGTGTTGTTGTGACGTGAGCTAGCTCCGAGCGAGCCCACCAGCCCCTCCCCGCGCCCTCCGACCGCGCTAAAGTACGGCGTGTCGTCGGTACACGTTTATATACACGTTTATATGAAAGAGGAACTTCACGAACGATCGGGACACGCACTGGAATTGCTTTAAATTAACTTGTTTTGACTTTATTCGGCTGGATTGAGTGTTTTCGTCGTGTCGTTGCGATGTGTCTTGGCTCTGAGTCCCCCGGCTCCGGCCCCGCCCCCCGGCCGGCGACGTACCGCGTTTACACAAAGGAGGAACTCATGAAACTGCGGAGAACTGTCGTCTTACCCGGAGATCGTCACGTTATCCCGGCGCAATACTGACCTAACCTAATACTGATGTGCAATTCTGTCGTATGTGCAATTACTGTGAAATTCATGTGCAATCTATGTGCTGTCGTGACACATATTCATGTGCAATTACTGTCGGGATCACATGCAATGGTATTTATGTATTTATTTGTCTATGGGAGTTTTTATTTATTTATAGGAGATCTTCTACTGAAAGTGTTTTTCAGACTTCCTATAAGTGATCTGTTCTTCTGTATCTACCTCTGTATCTACCTGCGTTGCACCAATGAAATTTCCCCATGTGGGACAATAAAGGAATATCTTATCTTAAGTAGACACAGAAGAAGACGAAGAATACCATTACAATACATATTTCCCTCTTGTATACCCCACCAGGAACAAAGACGGAATGTAGCTGCTATGTTGTGTCACCAAGCCAAGGAAGAACAAAGGCGGAACACCGGTGACATCATAAGGCACTCGGCGATGGGGTGGAGGGAAGAATAAAGGGTGAAATGCAGTGATGTCATAAGGCACCCTGGGGTGCCGGAAGGCCTCTAGTGGTCGCACCATAAACTACAAGAACAGGAACACAGGGGCTGCGGGGCCTTTTGTACAACAACATTTGACACAAGGAGATCTTATATGTTCTGCAGCAGGAATAAATAAAATCACAGTCTACAAAATAACGCAGCGGCCAATCAGATGCCCGCTTTCATCGAAATTAGGTCACGGCAACCGCTCGGCCAATGAGAAGCGAGAATACAACTACGAAATGGCATGTCTGTCAAAATGAAATGTAAACGATGAAAATGCCCCAAATATGGCCAAATTAGGCCGCACATATTTTATTACTTGGTTTACGGATCCGCCACACTTAAATAATTGATTTATACAATATAAATAAAATTAATTATTAATTTTCTTTTATAAAGTACCGCTGACAACGCAAAATAGCATTAAATTAAATATAAAAAGCGGTATTTAGTCAAAAGATAAGAGCGCATGAAGCGTGACGGAGCAGCTCCGTCCCTGCGCGGTCCCGGCGAGAGCGCGCGCGCCCGTTTCCTCCGCCTTTTATATTGCATACACATTTCAAACCCGTTTACCACATTTTCTCCAGCACGTTTTGCCGTGACTAAGGTTGTGCAGCTAGAAGTTTGAGTTCTGAGTGTAAAACACGCTAAATCTACTGTTACACGCTCCTGTGCGCCGCGTCTCCTTCCCCCCTCTCCTCCCGTGGTCTGTTTTGGGCATACCCGGAAGAAAAAATATTTTGAAATTATATTTATATTTATATTTCGCCCACCTGTTCAATATACTTCATTTAAAAATACGTAAAACAAGTAATAGAATAACTACGGCCTTACTAGTTAAATCTTGATTTTTTTTTCGAGAAATTTCGATGCAGGGGCACGGGGGCCCCCTCTAAATTTAAACCCTGTGCCCGCTGGCGATTTGAGGGGCCACGGGCCCCCATCTATTTCGCAGCCTGAGTATGAGCCTGTACGCTTATCATTTTATTCCATCAGCGCGCCTTCTGAGATCCGACCACCATCAGCCCCTGTGAACCTGCTGTATTTTTTATCATGATTTTCATCTTTGCCTGTGCTGTGTGTGCAGGTATGTGATACAGCGCATAAACACTGAGGACCCTGAACGTCACGTCTCCTCTGAGGACCTGGGAGGAAGACCACATGAGCAGGAGGACCACAATGTCAAACAGGTGGTGGAGCAACTTCTCAAGATTGCAGACGAGCTTAACCGCAATGCCGAGCTGCATCGGTAAGACTGAGGGACAAAATTTTTGTGTGAAGGGAACAAAAATATTATGGCTTAGTTTGGACCATAGCATTTGAACAGATAATGATTACAGTATAATGATTGTCATTAGTCAAAACAGTTTCACAATGTAAGACAAAAATGTAATGTTAAGTCTCTCAATTGTTAAGCATAGTTTTTTAGTTTTTAGTTTTGGTTTAGTTTGTTTGTAACATTTATCTGAATAGGAGCTTAAATGGTCAAATCAATGCCCTCAGGCAGGAGGCTATTGTCCATCCTGACCAGAACCTCCCGCCACAAGAACAGTTTCTTTCCCTCTGCTGTAGAACTCATGAACACTGGAACTACAATTTAATCAATCGCTCACTGCACTGTTCACTTTCTGCACTACAGCTGTAAATTTCAAAATCCATTTTGTGTACATAGTAAATGCATTTTTATCTTACAGTAACTTTAAATAGATTTTCTTTAATGCATATTTTATGTACCGTATGTTGTTTTTCCATCCATCCATCTTCTACCGCTTTATCCGGGGCCAGGACGCGGGGACAGCAGTCTAAGCAGGGACTCCCAGACTTCCTACTCCCCAGACACTTCCTCCAACTCCTCCGGGGGGATCCCGAGGCGTTCCCAGGCCAGCCGAGAGACATAGGTCCCTCCAGCGTGTCCTGGGTCTTCCCCGGGGCCTCTTCCTGGTGGGACATGACCGAAACACCTCCCCAGGGAGGCGCCCAGGAGGCATCCGGAACAGATGCCCGAGCCACCTCAGCTGGCTCCTCTCGACGTGGAGGAGCAGCGGCTCTACTCCGAGCTCCCCCCGTGTGGCCTAGCTCCTCACCCTATCTTTAAGGGAGCGCCCAGCCACCCGGCGGAGGAAACTAATTTCGACCGCTTGTATTTACAATCTTGTCCTTTCGGTCATTACCCGAAGCTCATGACCATAGGTGAGGGTACGAACGTAGATTGACCGGTAAATCGAGAGCTTTGCCTTTCGACTCAGCTCCTTCTTCACCACAACAGTCCGATGCAGAGACTGCATCACTGCAGCCGCTGCACCGATCTGCCTGTCACAATGGGAGAGACTGTGCCATGGGCTCGCCCGTCTCTCCCATAGTGGCCAACCTGTACATGGAGCACTTTGAGAAGAAGGAACTGGCCTCATTCTCAGGCATAGCCCCAAAACTGTGGCTTCGCTATGTCGATGATACTTTTGTAACACTTTTGTTGGCCTTTCTTGATTGTTCCACGATCAGAGGAGAGGACGGGAAACTTCAAATAGAAGTATATAGGAAACCTACACACACGGACCAGTATCTGCTCTTTGGTTCCAACCACCCACTACAGCACAAGCTGGGAGTGATCAGAACCTTACAACACAGAGCTCAAGGTGTGCCCACCAGCTCAGAGGGCAAGAAGAAAGAGGAAAAACATGTCCGAAATGCCCTCTCAGCCTGTGGTTACCCCGCTTGGGCTCTCAACAGAGTGAAGAGAACCAAGAAGCAGGACAAAAGGGAAACTGAACAGAGAAGGAAGGGTGTTTCTATCCCTTATGTGTCTGGCCTGTCGGAAAAACTGCAGAGAATTTTTAGACAACACGAAGTCCCTGTTAATTTTAAACCAGGAAACACTTTAAGACAAAAACTGGTTCATCCTAAGGACAAGTTGCCGACTCAAAAACAGAGCAATGTAGTTTATTCGATCCAATGCAGTGAAGAAAGCTGTAAAGAACGTTACATAGGTGAGACGAAACAGCCTCTACACAAGAGGCTCTATCAGCACAGAAGAAATACAAGTTCAGGACCTCAGAGTGCCGTGCATCTCCATCTTGAAGCCTCTAATCACTCGTTTGAAGACGGTGAGGTGAAGGTTTTAAGCAGGGAGAAAAGATGGTTTGAAAGAGGAGTCAAGAAAGCTATTTTTGTTAAAAAAGAAAGACCTTCTTTAAACAGAAATGGAGGGCTAAGATTCAATCTTCCTGGTATCTATAAAGGTATACTGAACCCCTGGAAAGTTAGAGGACCAGGAAATTTAGATGCTAATCAGGTACTCAGGGTGGTTGAGCCAGGGTCTCACAAAGACAAAGAGGATTCTAATAGCCCATTAAAAATTCTGAATAGGCTAGCTCGGTAGATACAAGGGGGGAGTTTCTGTTGAAACTAACAACTCTTTCTACTTCAGGAAGGCTCCGCCCAATGGGCGGGTCTTACCACAGAACAGTATTAATATCGGAGTTCTCGATCTAAATTCTTTTATTGACAATGACTCTTGGATGAGAGTCGAAACGTCTATTTTTTCTAACTGAGTCCAGATGACTACAACTGAAGCTTTTTCTACTATCCCATCCATCCATCTTCTGCCGCTTTATCCGGGGCCGGGTCGCGGGGGCAGCAGTCTGAGCAGGGACTCCCAGACTTCCTTCTCCCCAGACACTTCCTCCAACTCCTCCGGGGGGATCCCGAGGCGTTCCCAGGCCAGCCGAGAGACATAGTCTCTCCAGCGTGTCCTGGGTCTTCCCCGGGGCCTCTTCCCGGTGGGACATGCCTGAAACACCTCCCGAGGGAGGCGCCCAGGAGGCAATCCGAAACAGATGCCCGAGCCACCTCAGCTGGCTCCTCTCGACGTGGAGGAGCAGCGGCTCTACTCCGAGCTCCTCACCTTATCTCTAAGGGAGCGCCCAGCCACACGGCGGAGGAAACTCATTTCGACCGCTTGTATCCGCGATCTTGTTCTTTCGGTCACTACCCAAAGCTCATGACCATAGGTGAGGGTAGGAACGTAGACCGACCGGTAAATAGAGAGCTTTGCCTTTCGGCTCAGCTCCCTCTTTACCACAACGGTCCGATGCAGCGACTGCATCACTGCAGCCGCTGCACCGATCCGCCTGTCGATCTCACGCTCCATCCTTCCCTCACTCGTGAACAAGACCCCGAGATACTTGAACTCCTCCACTTGGGGCAAGGACACCCCACCCACCTGGAGAGGGCAAGCCACCTTTTTCCGGTCGAGAACCATGGCCTCGGATTTGGAGGTGCTGATTCTCATCCCAGCCGCTTCACACTCGGCTGCAAACCGTCCCAGTGCATGTTGCAGGTCCGGGTTTGATGGAGCCATCAGGACAACATCGTCTGCAAACAGCAGAGATGAGATCCTGTGGTCCCCAAACCGGACACCCTCCGACCCCTGACTGCGCCTAGAAATTCTGTCCATAAAAATTATGAACAGAACCGGTGACAAAGGGCAGCCCTGGCGGAGTCCAACATGCACTGGGAACAGGTCTGACTTACTGCCGGCAATGCGAACACAGCTCCTGCTCCGGTCATACAGGGACCGGACAGCCCTGAGCAAAGGGCCCCGGACCCCGTACTCCCGGAGCACCCCCCAAAGGACACCCCGAGGGACACGGTCGAAAGCCTTCTCCAGATCCACAAAACACATATGGACTGGTTGGGCAAACTCCCATGAACCCTCGAGCACCCGATGGAGGGTATAGAGCTGGTCCAGTGTTCCACGACCGGGACGAAAACCATTTCTACTATCCCATAGACAATAAATACATACCATTGCATGTGATCACGACTGTAATTGCACATGAATATGTGTCACGACGGCACATAGATTGCACATGTATTTCACAGTAATTGCACATGAATTCCAACAGTAATTGCACATATGACGGAATTGCACATCAGTATTAGGTTAGGTCAGTATTTCGAGTGTTCAGGACTAACAGTGTTTGTTGTAAAGTCTGACAGCAGCAGGAAGGAAAGACCTACGAAACCTCTCCTTCACACAGCGAAGGTGGATCAGTCTCTCACTGAAGCTGCTCTCCAGAGCGGACAGAGTGTCCTGCAGGGGGTGAGACTCATGGTCAAGCATAGATGTGAATCTAGCCAGGACCCTTCTGTCCCCCACCTCCTGCACCGAGTCCAGAGCACAGCCCAGGACTGAGCTGGACTTCTTGATGACTTTGTCCAGCCTCTTCCTCGCCCTCTCTGTGATGCTGCTGCTCCAGCAGGCCACACTGTACAGGAGGGCTGATGCCACCACAGAGTCGTAGAAGGTCTTCAGGAGTGGCCCTGTCACTCCAAAAGACCTGAGTCTCCTCAGGAGGTAGAGCCGACTCTGGCTCTTCCTGTACAGTGCGTCTGTGTTATGAGTCCAGTCCAGTTTGTGGTTCAGATGAACACCCAGGTACTTGTATGAGTCCACTCTCTCGATGTCCCGTCCCTGGATGTTCACTGGTAAGGGGGCAGTGGGGTGGCGTCTGCGGAAATCCACCACTATCTCCTTGGTCTTCCCCGCATTGATGAGGAGGTGGTTCCGCTGACACCAGTCCACAAAGTCCTGCGCCAGTCCTCTGTACTCGACATCATCGTCGTCCGTGATGAGTCCGATGATGGTAGAGTCGTCAGAAGTTCTCGGATGATGATGTGGAGTACATATACTCTGTCCAGCTTTATCTATTCTAGTGTGCCACTCAAGACGTCCAAACAAAAACATCACTCACCTCATGTCTATTTGGAAAAGAGTCAACCAATCATGCACTCCTAAGGCTGCAGTTATTTTATTACTTGGTTTGCGGATTTTTAAATGAAATATATTGAACAGGCGGGCGAAATATAAATATATTTTCAATTTCAAAAGATTTTTTCTTCCTTGTTTACCCAAAACGCACCACGGGAGGAGGGGGAGACGCGACGTGCAGGAGCGTGTAACAGTAGATTTAGCGTGTTTTGCATCGGTAGAACAGACGCTCTAAGTGTGCACCCTTAGTCACGGCAAAACGCGCTGGAGAAAATGTGGTAAACGTGTTTAAAATGTGTATTTTAGTTTAGTATACCTAGCAGACAAGGAAACGGGCGCGCGTCTTCTCATGCTCTCCCGGGGCTGCGCGCAGGGAGGGAGCCGCTTCGTCCCAGACTCGTGCAGGATTTTTACGAAAAATTGCGTCACGCTCTCTTATCTTTTGACTTAATTCCGCTTTTTATATTTAATTTAATGCTACTTTGCATTGTTAGCGGTACTTTATAAAAACAAATGATGATTTATTTTATTTATATTGTAGAAATTGAAGGAAATACCAAATATTAACTTAACTTAATTGTATTAAAACTGTACTTTGATATAATAAGGGAATTCCAACTACATTAACTTTAGATTGTATTAATTTTAGTCACTCTAAGTTGTGCTGAAATTGGCCTCACACACACCACTCACCACATTCCTAGATAAGGAGAACGCTGCAGACCTAAGCCCAAGGACATCTCTGTGCGATGGAACAGCGAATGGAAGAATACTGAGAGAAGGCGTCAACTTTCATATCACGCCCCATATGAAAATGTATAAATTGTTTGAGCGCACAGGGACAGGCGCGTCCGGACTACGCCCGAGTAAGTCGCCACACATTTGATAGGGACATTTTAGGTAAGCGCTCCGTTTATCTGCATTAGTCTTGTAAATGTCAGGGATTTAAACATCTGATTGATTTTAACTTTCTGATTCTTGCCCCTTCTTTCATAAACGAGCACGCCGACAAAATCAATAATCTAAGTGCAACTGCAAGCTGCGATGCGTGCCCAAGGTGTTCCATGGGGATGCAACCTAAAACATCGCCTGCTTCATTCTATCCTGGGCAAATTGGAGAAGCAGTGGTATTGTCTCTGACCTGTACAAATGCATTGTAGAATCCTCACATAAGCACCTGCCCATTGAGCAGCTGTGGAAAACAGATCTTGGAGCAAAATTTGGTCAAACATATCCTTAACATCAAGAAATCCAAATCACCAAATGATTCATTATAAATTGGTCACAGGTCTTATTTACACCCCAGGAGACTATACAAAATGGATAAAACATATAAAAAGATAAAAGATAATCCATATTGTGAGCACTGCTCAGACAATACCATTGGAACCTTTCTCCATATGATTTGACAATGCCCTGAGGTCAATAGTTTCTGGGAAAACATTTCAATACATCTGTCGAGGATCATAGGCCGGGCCATACCCCACACTCCGAGGTTACTTGTATCAAATGATTCTTCTGACATGATTCTAACAATTAATGAGCATCGCCTAGTATTTGCTGGGCTCACTGCGGCTAAAATAATGATAGCATGTCAATGGAAATCGGAACAACCTCTGAGTGTGGGGGAGTGGCTCTCATCATACTTAGAAATTGCTCAGTTAGAGGTCTCAGCAGCTCGCATCCATAAAGCAATGTAAATTGCTGGTCACAACTAATAACAACCCTTGATTAATTTTCTTTTGCTTTATTTCTTTTCTAAAAAGGTTCCCTATTATTTTTTTAGAATTTATTTGTATCCCCGCTATCTTATTATAAATAGATCAGGGTTCAGAATAAGCGGTATCGCTTCGCAAAATGCGACGCAATTCCTCTCAAATGCGATGCATTCGTCAGAAAAAAGTGTTTTTGTATCGCAGCTTTTGCGATACAAAAATGCGTGTTCAATTGTATAACCAAAGCGCCTAAAAGCACTGATCACTCGTCAATCGATCGTCAATAACGGCATGACACAATGTAGGACGCGATGTTGACTTGACGAGTCCCGCTGCTGTCTCAGACCGCGAGTCTGAAAGCGGGAGGAGCCACAGATTCGGACTTCCGAGGTCAATAGCTCCTAAACGCAAAAGTCTTTGCAAATCATTCACCTGTCAAAATATTCGTATTTACACTGCTAAGTGACTACAACCTCGTTTTTAACAATCAGATGCATATTTTGGGTGCAGCGAATTACACGGCTTGGAATGTGCAGACGGAGCCGAGACAAGTACTTAGGGACCGTCATCAAATAGCAAAACGAAAAATGGAATGGAACGTCAAATAGAGCGGTACAAGTTGAATAACACATAAAATACACCATGATGGACGCCACAGCAACCTTTATTTTTCCATCAGAAGCTTAATACATATTTTTGGTGAGTGTAATGAAAATTAATATGTAAATGAGACTCCTGCAAATAGTCATCTGAGTGATGATGATATGGAAGAAAGTTGTAAATAAGGCCATCTGACTTTGTTGATAAATTTGTTCAACAACTAATTTTATTTGCAAGTTTTCTGTTTTATCTTTTGAAAAAATGTTTTAAAAGTGTTTAAAAGTTAATTTGTTAAGAGTTTTTTTTAAATAGAATGTTTACAAATACATTTTAAATAAATAATTGTGTTATATCAATGGAAAATATTGATTGTTAGTCACTTTCGTGTTTTGCTATGCAATTATCAAATTGCTATACAAATTTGGAAAAATTAACGGGATTGTTTAGCAGCACTGCTATACAAGTGAAAATCCTTAATCTGAGCCCTGTAGATGTATTTATACTGACCTCTATTCAACCTCAGTATCTATCAGAAACTATATGAAACTACATAATCTTATGTACATATTGCTATTTCTGTGGATGTCAATGACAGAGGAAATTAGCTCAGTCTACCAACTATAGGTACTTGTGTATGTGTGTAAACAGTATGCATGCTGGGTACGTACATGCATTTATCTATACATATATAGGAACATTTGTGTTACCTGGACAGCAGGGTTTTTTGTTTTGTTTTTTGGCTACTTTTATTATTACTGTGGTTATTGCTGCTATTGATTCTATTACTGTTTTTACTAGATGAGGAAAAATTGGAAAATAATACAATTGTGCTTTTGTTGTGTTTTGTTTTAGCTTTTTTGTAATGTGATGTCAGTGACAAATTGCACAATTCAATATGAACTTGATCCAAAAAAAAAAAAAAAAAAAATAGAGCAGGCCTCTTCAGTTATTTTATCCTCCTGAAATATGTTGATTCAACATAGTCCAATGGTGATGGACAGTTGTTCATTGGGTGGGAGGATGTTGTAACTATTTATATTCATGTTACACTGTTAATGTGTCTTTGCATTTCTATTTGTTTGGTGATGAAAATAGCACTGTCTAATGTATTATTTATGTGCCTGTTTTATTTTGAAATACCGGATATGTTATTTTGAAAGGTATGCCACAGGATGAAAATGTGTGAACATCCGCCATCTTGACTAATAACAAAAAAAAAGAAGTTTGGTGCTTACTTTCATTTTTTCACGGAATCACGGAAAATTGGAACTCACAATATATCCGTCCTTGTTTACTGACCCTCGTCGGGACGATCCTTGTCCTTCGGCTCGGGGGCTAATTAGTCCCTTGGCCTAGGCCCCAGGCCTAATAATAAGCGAGAAACTCACGAAGAATAATGACCCTCAATCAAATAACCTGAGCATATACAATAGGGTCTGTCACAAGTCAAATTTATTTAAAAAATCATTTGCACATAAGTATTCACAGCCTTTGCTCTAAATTTTGTTGACGCGCATTTGACACTAATTACAGCTACACCTTTGCTACATCTATTTATGGGCAGTTTCTACCATTCTTCTTTGTAGAACCTCCAAACCCCAATAAGTTTGGCTGGTGAGCGTCAGTTCACAGCCATTTTCAGATCATATTTGTTGCTGACTGACATCCTCACAGCATGATGCTGCCACCACCATGCTTCACTGTAGGAATGAAACTGCCAGGTGATGAGTGATGCTTGGTTTCCTCCAGACATAATGCATGCTATTCAAGCCAAAGTGTTCAGTCTTTGTTTCATCAGACCAGTGATTTTTTTTCTCTCATGGTCTGAGAATGCTCAAGGAACCTTTTACCAATCTCAAGGCATCTGTCATGTGCTTTTTACTCAGGAATGGCTTCCGTCTGGCCACTCTGCCATATAGGTCTGATTGGTGGAGTCTTGCAGAGATGGTTATTATTCTGGAAGTATTTCTTCTCTCCATAGACACTATAGCCACTGTGATCATAAAACCTTCAATCCCACAGAAGTTTTGCCTTTATACAATCCTGTCTCAGAGGTCTACAGACAATTCCGTCAGACTTCATGGCTTGGTTTGTGCTCTGAAATGCACCGTTGACTATTGGACCTTATATAGACAGGTGTGTGCTTTTCCAAATCATGTCCAATCATGCATTAATAAAGACAGACAGAGACATGTTTTTTAATTGTTAGCGTGTTACTCTTATGGTTTCAAGTCTGTATAACTGGCACATCTACATTATTCGGTTTGAATAATGGCACCACTTTCTGAAGGTATTGGTAAATTATCATTTTCCTTTTGCTTATTCATACTTACCGAGATGACCTTTGAACTTTGTGCCAGATTTGTTTCATCCGCATAGGCCCTGGAATTGCATATAGGCATAAAGCCCCACAGTAAATCTTTAAAATCATTTTAAACTCTTTGCAGCAGTCAACATGTATTTCTGATGTACGTAATGCATTCCTAACATCCTATTCATTCACAGCGATGAATTTATAAGCAATACTCACAATTTTCAAAGGTTTTGCTATCACATTAAAGCTGACAACATCTAGCATGCTAAGAGGGCACTTCCTGCTTTTTCAAGAGTAAAACACTGTTTAGATGCAGACAGCACACAGTGGTCTACTTTTGACCCTAATAGCTATTTTTACAATACAACTTCTAGAGTTAAACAATACATTTGATATTAATGTGTAATATTTTGTGCTGGGCCCATTATTAACAGTCACAAAATATTTTCATATTTTCCTGTAGATTGATCTACAACGTTGAAGGCAACTGCGCTCAGGACATCTTCATGACTGTCGCTCGCAGCATCTTTGCAGATGGCATCAACTGGGGACGAATTGTGGCTTTGTTTCATCTGGCGTACAAGCTCATCTACAAGGTACAGCTCTCTTTACCTTTCCTGGTTTTACTTGGCCTACTCGGCCCCAACCACTGTATTCTTGTAATTGAAAAATCATCATTATTTAAAAACACTGTACTGTAGATAATGTAAATGTATGATTATAATTTTTGGTGCCTTGTGGTAGTTGTGGTACTAATGTTGTGGGAAAAGCTTTGACCGAAACTTTCTAAAATAAAGACCAAATCGCTTTTAAAATATGTAGAACCAGTTAGATCATGTTATACCATTCTTTGAGGGGGACCAAAAAGAAAAGGTTTGACAGGGCATATGAAGCACTATTGAACCACTCTTCTCTGGAGGCTATGGTCCATCCGAACCAGAACCTCACAAGAACAGTTTCTTTCCCTCTGCCGTTGGACTTATGAACACCTTACACCTACCACTTCAACAATACTCAACCAATACTATTCATAAACTAAGAAAAAATAGAAATAAGGAGCACTTTGTGGGTACTTGAATGTCCAAAAAACGCTCAAATTAAAACGGGTGTTCAATTGGAGAGAAGGTGTGATTTGTTACACGAAAAAACATTCACAGAAACAAAAACATTCACAAAGACAAGAGAAATCAACCTTAAAATACACGCACTAACAGTGGCTCACAGGTCCCTCCCTATAAAAGGAGGCCTACACACCTGTTGGCCTGTTTGCACCCTGAGGAAGGCCACGTAAAGCTTAAACAGGTTGGTGCGTATTTTAAGCTTAAAGCCATGCTAAAATAAAGGCTTTTTAATTGTTTTTTTTGTAAATCAATAGAGTGGCTTGGTTCTTATATTTGGGAATACTCAACATATGTGACCGGCCACATGAAAACCCGCAACAAGTCGGCCGAGACAAATTTGCGTAAAACAGGATGTAAGCTTTTTTCCCCCCCAAATGAGTGATTTTCGTTTTTTTGCAGAATGTGCAAGTTGTCATGAAGAAGCCACTCCATGTTTCAGAAAACAGTATTGGTTACCTTAAAAGTATACATTTTGTCGTTGAAGTTGGTATAGTTTCTGCCTCTCTCTCTTGACGATCGGGGGTGTTTTTTCGACCAATCAGCTGCACGACTTATTCAGCATCATGCCCTGGCTTTTAACACTACTCGTGGAAGCGTTGAACGGAGATGGATCAAGCAAGCTGTATTGCAGAGGAGTTCAACCGTGGTTCTTACAGCACAACTCTGTGGGATTACTTCTGCGACAAGCCGGATGCTTCAGGTTATCCAGATGGCAATCAATCTGAAGATAAGTGCACGGATGATGAAAGCAATTTCATCAAACTGGAGAACATTCCCAATCTACAGCTGACCTTAGCCGACGATGAAGACGAGGAAGAATATTTCGGTCTCGCAGCAGAGGAGCTGGAGCGTGACATATCAGACACTATCTCTACGGCAAGCCTCGAAATAACGGGCCGGACACGGTCAATGACCGGCGCAAAAATCAGTTTTGACCGACTCCAAACTCAAGGTTCCGGACACAATGACCGACGCAAATTTTTCACCGTAATATACATTTTTAATAGGCAAAAACAGCGCGGTGAACATGCCCAAAGTGATTCCTCTGCACAAACTCGGGCGCGCTGTACTACAGACCACGATTATTGCTGTAGTTATACAGCGGAGGAAGGCAGCGGAGTGCATGTGCGCGGGCATTTCCATCGCTTAAGTTTCGTTTTGACAGACATGCCACTTAGCAGTCTTCTCGCTTCTCATTGGCCGAGCGGTGTCCGTGATCTAATGTCGATGAAAGCAGGCATCTGATTGGCCGCTGCGTTCGGTTGCGTTCGGTTGTACTCGGAAATGCCCGGTCTAATTTTGCGCCACAAGTGATATCGAGGTTGGCTGGCGTCAATCTCCTCAGTTCGCAATTCAGTCTTTTTAAAGTTGTTTGCAACAAAAGCTGTAATTTTTCACATTAGGGACAATGTCAATGTGGAAGTATCCAAGGGCCCCAAGGGCCCCGCCCCCTTTGGAGTTGTTAGCATCGGGGCAATGTATATATGTTAGTAGTTTATTTTGTAGGCTGTGATTTTATATATTCCACAAGATCTCCTTGTGTCAAATGCTGTAAACAGTATTTATTTTGTATCTAAGAAACATTATTATATTAAATTAAACAGTATTAAACATCATGATCTCTGGTTTATAGGAATTCAGTATTTGTGCTCTTCATATCAAATAACAGATAAAAGTACTTTAAATTGTTTTACATGCTAATAACTAGGTTTAAAACAACACATTTATCTTGTTCTTATGACGCCACGATGCCGCGCGCGCTTGTGGGCCCCTGAAATTGCTGGGGGGCCCCTAACTTTTTTAGGTAGGGGGCCCCCCTGGCCCCTAACTTTGAAAATCTATTTCTCAGCCTGTAAATGATAAAGAGACATGTTAATAAAAGTTAATTTTTCATTAATTATGTTATTCTGTTTTCCTTTCCTTTTGACCGATTCAGAATTAGCCATGACAGGTACCAAATGATCGGTACCTGTCATGTTGACAGGGACGTAAAAATAATTATTTCAAGGCTTGCTACAGTAACATTTTAATCCGTAACTTTGACTGCAAATGCTACTTTATTATTTTGTGAAGGCGCCATAATTTTGTGAGGAAACTTGTTTTCACGCATGTGACATTTTGACTGTTTTGCTGATTCAAAGGGGCGTATTTCATTCAAAACCGGCATATTTAATTTCGAGTTTGTGCAAGTCGCGGTTTGACAAAGTAAAACGTTTAAAATATGAGTTCTGTGTCCATTCTAGTCCTGGTTTGGTTCCTGTTTAGTCCTGCTTTAGTCCCGGTTTAGTTCCGGTTTAGTCCCGGATTAGTCCCGGTTTAGACCTGGTAAAGTCCTGATTTAGTCCCGGTTTAGTCCCGGATTAGTCCCGGTTTAGTCCCGGTTTAGTCCTGGACCAAATTCACTTAACTCTAGTTCTGACTTATTGTGTTGCCTCCAAAGTTACTGACACTGCACTGTCTTGCCTTACTAAATAACAAACAAGACAAAAAAGTATCTTTTTCATAGTATCTTTATTCTTATTGTCTAGTGTATTGGATTCATATTATCTTCCATTTTGCAATCCTGGTTTATACCTTGGATTATGGGATTGTAATATCTTATCCTGTGTATTCATGCATGCTATTCAGGGCCTTGTAATAAAAGCATTTCCATTTTTATAAAGTATCTTCTAATTCTGATTAAAATCCAGTTCAAGTCCTAATGAAAATAACACTACATCAATATTAACAACACTACAATCCTTGAGTCTTCAGTGACACCTGTAGGGGGAAGGGCTACAGACACCAGATAGATGTCAGTGTGACATCTGTAGAGGAGGGCTTATCTCAATGAGATGCAAATGAGCACAATTGTCCTCCCTGTGACTTAATGTGCGAAATCTTTCAGGGCAGTTTTCTCAGTAAAAGGATTTCAGAGGGGTATACATTCAAATAACTACAACTTATTCAAATATTATCAGATCTACATGAGTGAGACATCATTGGAAAGCTTTGAAACTACAGCTCAAAATGTCTCTGGGGAGACGGCTGGTCACATATATTCCTATAATCTGTCCTTTCCTCCTGTATCTACTGCGTTTTAACAACGAAATTTCCCCTTGTGTGGACATTAAAGGATTATCTTATCTTATCTTACATATGTTATACCCAAATAGACAATGTTTTTTCGTGCAACTATTCATGCACTGTCCACTTTCTTCACTATTTTCATCTGTAAACTATTTCCATCTGTAAACTATTTCCATCTTCAAATTTTTGTGTAAATGTTTTTTTTTCACCTTATTTTATTTGTAAATTCTATTGACATTGCTATTATTATTAGGTTATTAGTGATTGTTTTATGTTGCACCTTTATACCGAAAATTATTATAGTATTATATAGTAGTAGTAGTAGTATAGTATTATTACTATTTCCTATTTTTGCAAACTGTGTTCAATGACGATGGCAATAAACCTTTTCTGACCTATCTTCTTTGAGTAAAATTAGCCGTAACACTTTTCATTCTGTCAATTTCCTGTTTTAGTTGGTTACCTCAGCTGCCTCCTCCTGTAACTGATCAGACACTTAAAAATAGTCAAATAATGTCAAAAAGCATTGCTGTAAAGTAAGGCAGACTGACAAAAAATAAATAAAACCCCCTCAAAATGAGTTAGCCTACCGGTAGTTACTCTAGGATAATGAGTATTATAAACACTACCCTGTTTCCATGTAATTTGTTTGTTTTGTTTTGTTAGTAAGTAAGTACATTTATTTGTATAGCGCCTTTCACAGACAGAAGTCACAAATATAAAAACACAGAATAATAAAAACACACAATTTTTTTTTCTAGAGTTAAAGCGGGGCTGTATAGAATAAATTAAATATAAATAAATATTATTTAAGGGAGGCAATCCAGAATGTGAGCACAGCATTACTTAATTTAATCCCCCCTTACCTTTACAATATTATCGGTGGGGTACAAGCTTACCCATGGAAATGTTCCAATGAAACGGTTCTAAAAACGGTACTGGAAGGCCTTTTCTTCTTCTTTTGAAAATGGTTCCGCCTCCAACCTTTGATCCCATCTCTGATCAATCCCTGGTCTTGCAAATTTTTTTTGTTTGCTTGTTTTGTTTGTGTGTTGGTGCAACCAGAGTGTAATAAAGTAGAATGTTCTACAGAAAGACCAGGACCCAGGCAGATGGTTTAAAGGTGTTTACTGATCAATCAGGATGCTCCGCTTCGTGTCGAGGCTTTGCATGAATGCAGACTGAATGAATACAGACAAAGGAAACAATCAAGATATACAATATATATATATATATATATATATATATATATATATATATATATATATATATATATATATATATATATATATATATATATATATATATATATATATATATATATATATATATATATTGCCTGACCAGCCATTCCCAACACGTTTTGGCAGACTACTTATCAAAACTGTGTGTGGGTCTGGGGCTTGACCGCTGCATTTCAAATACTAGGGCGGAGTTTAGAGAGCAGTGACAGAACCAATCACATAAATCCAGAAGTGACATAACGCGACACGCTTAACCGGATATTACGTAGCCAAGGCGTAATATCCAAGGCGTGTTCTACGTTATCCGTCCCCGAACGCAGAAAATGTCAACTGAATCGCGATGATGTCCTTCGCATGACCGCATCTAACGCACATTCATCACGGCAAGTAGAGCGGACTTTTCTGATTGTTCAAACCGAAGCGAGAGTAAAAGTAAACTCTCAGCCACGAGCCGGGTCCGCCATCTTGGATGTTTTGGAACGGGGGTGAAAAGCTACTTCCGTATCGTCAGTGTGATGCGTTAAAACCTCCGCCTGGGATTGGATAGGTAAATTGAAAATCGACGACTTCATTGGCTCTGACTCGGATTCCAGACCCTTACGCATTCGAACAGAATGTGGGCGGGGCTGGCGGGTCTATGCAAAAGAAGAACTAGGCATACTTAAAGGTGCCATATCATGCTTTTTTCCCGTTTCGTAGTCTATCCTAAGGGTATATTTGATAATAATAAGGGTTGTGCAACACCCATAACATAAAAGTTATGAAATATCACCCATACCTTGGACCCCGCTCACAAACCGGAAATGCAAACGGCTTAGTAAAACTACAAAAAACCTCCTTGGGAAAAAGTAGAAACCTGCAGGATTTCCACAGAGAAGAAGGGATCAGACTCCCTCAGACAGACAGGCGGACGCGATATAGACAGTGGAGCTGGACCCACTCAGGAGGGGAACCAGATCTTGCAGGCAGATGAAGAACCTTTTATATGGAGTAGAGCCCGCTTTTCCAGGGACTCAACGAGCATCTGAGTCCACAGGTCATCAAAGTGCCTCTCCCACTCCCCCGGCGGTGACGGGGAAGTGGGAGAGGCACATTGATGAAAGAAGAAGAAAAGGCAATGAACAGATTGCAAGTGAAATTAAATATTAAATAATATTAAATATGAAATAATGTTTGATAGAATAAGTAGTTAGTACTTCCCCCAGCATAGTTGTTCCTAGTGCAGCGGAGCTGAAACTGTAAGTTTATATTTCTGTTCCTAACTGGCCTGACCATAAACGATTTCAAAGAGGAATGTTTTAAGCCTAGTCTTAAATGAAGGGACTGTCGGCCTCTTTAACATGGACAGGGAGCTGATGCCATAACACAGGAGCTTGGGAGCCAAACGCTCAACCTCCTACTGTGCTTTGAGATTCTTGGGACCACCAGAAGGTCATCATTTTGAAAGCGAAGAGATCTGCTTGGATGATATTGGTACTATAGCATATTTGAGGTAGGATGGGGCCATGTCATTTATGGCTTTGTAGGTCAGGAGTAGGATTTTAAATTTGATTTCTAAACTCGACAGAGAGACAGTGAAGAGACTCGCGTAATGTGCTCTCTTCTTTTAGTTCCTGATAGTAATCTTGCTGCTGCATTTTGAACCAATTGAAAGCTTTTTATAGAGCTTTTAGGACACGCTGCGAGCAGGAGTTACAGTAGTCTAATCTAGACGTTACAAATGCATGGATAGCATCGCTTTTAGGCAGGATTCTTCTGATTTTGGCTATATTGCGCAAATGGAAATTGGCTGTTTTACCTGCTTGATTTATATGCGCGTTAAATTAGGTTTTAGAGGACATAATGGCTGAAGTTATCTCTGCTTGATCAACCACTGTGAACCTTTCTAAATTTACTGATGGATTTATATGGGACACTAGTTTTACAGCTTGGGCTTGTTCAGCGCTAAAATAAATGTGACGTAAATTGAAAGTGCAATTAAAAGACTGAAAAATGATAAATCTCCAGGGAATGATGTGTTTACCTCGGAGTGGTATAAAGCTCTAAAATATACACATACCCCTCTGGCTACAGATTCGAGTTCCCGATTGAACCTCAGGTGATTCCTGTTGTCTGCTAGTTTCCTGGCTACAGAGCCCGGCAAGCTCAGTCGGTAGAGCACGAGACGCTTAATCTCAGGGTTGTGGGTTCGAGCCCCATGTTGGGCGCAGTTGACAATAAGATTTCGGGAACATACCCCTCTGCTTTTATCAACTTTTAACTGGGCCTTTAACACTAGAACTACCAGAATTTTAGAATAACTAGAACTCCCAAGGCCGTCAATTTGACTGCTGCGCTCTGGAAATGACCTCATCATAAGAATGATTCTTCTAACACGCAAAACATTTTCCTATTAGCCTCATTAAAACAATCAAATCACAATAAAATATTGCATTTATATATAAGTATTATACACTGCGTTTTGTGTATGTTGTGGGCCCCTTCGCCCCAGTCATCATGTTCCGATTCTGACGTCTCACTTTCTCCTCTCCTTGTACAAGAGTCCACAAAGTGTCATCTTTTCCTACCTCCTGCTGAAGATGACCATCAGTGGATGGAGGAGGGGAAGTAGAAGGACCATTGTCATCTGCGGGGGAAAATTTCTGTGCAATTAAGAGATCCGTCAAATTGACAGGTGTGGGATTTAGAGGAAGAATTACTCAGAACTCGTTTTAACGTTTTTATTTCAGTAGAATTGCAATACGGGGATGATATACACAAAGGTAAAGAAAAATTCAAGAGCCCAAGAATCTGAAAGCGCAATGTAATCAGAGTAATTAGACGTACAATTTTGAAAATTGTCAAATTGACGGCCTTGGGAGTTCTAGTGTTAAAAATCTCAGTTTCCTTAGAGTTGGAAGGAAGCCAACGGAGTGGAATGATCGTCTTGACTGTGCTTCGTATATTCTGAATGTGGACTGTGGTTTATACACTTCAATTATGTCAAAAAAAATGGAAAAAGTACTCACAAATTGAATTCATAATGACCAGACATGATTCATAAACAAACCACACACACAAGATGACGAACTTTACATATAATGAACCATATACGAAAACAACAAAACAAGACAGTGATAAGTTTGGCTGCAGAGAAAGCCATTGACTCTTTAAGCTGGCCCTATTTATTTGAAGAAAAATTGCGATTTAGTTTAAAATTCACGATGACCACACCCGAAGGTGTATCAGCTTCATATTTATAACATTTCATTGCTCATGGGTTTTGTGTCTTGTGGCCAAATTTGAAGCGTTCTCAATGAAAACTGTAGGGGGTGATGCCAAAAGTACGAAGTGGTGCACATTGGTCAGCGCCATGTTTGATCCAATATGGCCAACTTCCTGTATTATTTAGGTACTCATATGAACTATTTTTGGAGTGATCATATTTTTACTGCAACTTTATTTGGCGTCAGGCTCCCTTTGGCGCCAGGTTAATTAATTGAGGTGGTGCTACTGAGCCGTCTTTCAATATTTTATCACGAAACCTTCATTTCACAGAGTTCTAATTTTCGATACCACTCACAAGCATATCCATCTTTGTTTACTACTCGATTTTTGCGTTTTTCGCCCGGACGATTCTCGTCCTTCGGCTCAGGCCTAAAAATAATAATAACGCAAACTCTTTATTTCCACTATAAGCTAGAGCAGTGCTTCTCAATTACTTTCTGTTACGCCCCCCCTAGGAAGAAGAAAACACTTCGCTACCCCCCACTCTCTGCCGCTACTATAAATCATATAATTTGTCTATAAAATTTACAATGGTGTTAGGTGTACTTATAATATAATTAGGCTACACCTCTGCATAACATTTCATACTTATTAACAGTAAAGAAAACAACAAAAAATAAAACGGAACTATTTAGGTCAAATTTAAAACAAAGAATAACTTTATTAGCATTGTTTTTTAGTCTGTAACAAAAAGTGCAATAAAGTGCTCAAATTTTTTTAAATAATATATAATTAATTATTTTAAACTATAAACATTTTTAACCAAGTAATTCTGTCATTCTCAAATAGTGGTGTGCACACCATTTGATACTAACAAATACAATTTAATAAAATCAATAAATAATAATACATTAAAAATGATCAGCAACATTAACGAGGATATAAAACACTTTATTTTAATGTTGTTTTGACATGTTGAGAATTTTGCATATTTTTGCAGTATAACGGTATCGATAGAATATTCCCTGCACGCATTGATTCAGTGGCGCTCGCGCTGACAATGCAGGCGCTCGCACGGACAATGCGGGCGCCACTGCCACCTACTGTAGTGGATGTGCAATTACACTTTATTTCAGTACGGCAAAAAAAAAGCATGGTCCCGGGGGTCAGGGGCGCCCCCCCTAGCATCGCACCCCGCCCCACCAGGGGGTCGCGCCCCACTATTTGAGAAGGACTGAGCTAGAGTCACGTAAATTAAAACGATGCTGTGTTGCAACGCGCAGAGCATGCATAACAATCTTCTACGTATTTCGCATATTGATACTAGTAATTTAGAGACTAGGCTAGAGACTAGTAGAGTGGTTGTTAGAGCGCATTAATACTTCTAACTATTGCATATCATCATTACTGCGGGTCAGGCTATGTTCTTTATTGGGGTAAATCAGACCAGGTAAGAGTGTGAACCACAATATTAACAATCCAGACTCTCAATTGTAGCTTCAATTCTCCTTTCAAGGAGGGCCCATTTAGAGCCCCGAGGATCTGGGTGTCCCCTCTCACAAGAGAAGAGACACGCATGCTCCTGGAGTGTCTGTCTGGGTGCTTTTACCAATTGATGCAGATGAAAAGCAGCGCTTTTATCTGTGTAGATTCAGACGAAGTGCCAGGTGGTCGGAGCACTCGGTCAGTGGAGGCTGGTGCAGGTCAAGCTCAACGTCGTACTCAGACCTCAAAGATTAACTTTGCACACTTGAGATTGTTGCAATCTGAACACCCCGCAGCGTCATGCCCTTCTCTAGCCGAGAAGGGCACGTCGGGTCAGTCATGGCAGTCGGGGGTCGACCCTTGCGGCTGCACCTCAGCTGAGGCTCATATGACCCTCTGATCCCACGGGTGGACTGAAGACAGTGAGAAGCGTGGATCCAGGTGCCCCGTTCTGCAACTTTCACTGCGGTGTCTTTGATCAGCAGGACCTTTCGATCCCCTACATTTGCACCTTGTCTCCTTAAGTTAACCTAAGTCTTGGTTCCATTGACCACAAAGATCCACTCTCTCAAGCCTTGAAATAATATGTTTTACATGACAGGTACCGATCATTTGGTACCTGTCATGGCTAATTCTGAATCGGTCACAAGGAAAGGAAAACAGAATAACATCATTCATGAAAAATGAACTGTTTTTAACATTTCTCGTTATCATTTAACATCATTTTAACATCAAAACTGGTCACTCAACAATATATATTACTCCCTTGCACAGTTATAACTTTTTAAAAAACTGAGGGATTCTATCTCTACAGAACTCATGGCAGACTTTGCACTTTAGAGCGATGACAACACCTTTGTTCTCATCGTACTCAAGCCAGTCACGGGTACAAAACTTGGCAAGATCATCATGAATCCATTTATTGACAGTGATAGTCTTGAGTGTCCTTGCAGCCGCTGTTTTTTGTTTACGTTTGAAAGCGGCAGCGTGGCGTTTATCCGCCATTTTCTCCGCGCGCACACGTGCGCTGCGCGCGCACACGTGCGCTCCGCTGCCTTCCGCCGCTGTATAACTACAGCAATAATCGTGGACTGTAGACTGTAATCGCGCGCCCGAGTTTGTGCATAGGAAGCGCTTTGGGCATGTTCACCGCGCTGTTTTTCCCCATTAAAAATATATATTACGGCGAAAAATTAGCGTCGGTCATTATGTCCGGAGCCTTGATTTTGGAGTCAGTCAAAACTGATTTTTGCGCCGGTCATTGACCGTGTCCGGCCCATTATTTCGAGGCTTGCTCTCTAAACCCATATGCTCCTGTCAATTATCTCTGAAAACCTGTAAACTTGTGATTATTATAACCCTGCCCCAATGTTATTTGAACATTCATAAAATATGTAAACCGGTGTGTCTGTAAACAAAGACTAGACAATTTCATTCATTCACATTCACCCAGACAGTGTCAGTAAGTCCAAAAGATAGTTCTGTCCAGTCCAAAAAGTTCACCTTGTGTTCTGTGCATCCATCCATCCATCCATCCATCATCTTCCGCTTACCCAGGACAGGGTCCACTTTACACTCGGCTGCAAACCCTCCCAGTGCATGTTGCAGGTTTGATGGAGCCAATCAGGACAACATCGTCTGCAAACAGCAGAGATGAGATCCTGTGTTCCCAAAACCGGATACCTTCCAACCCCTGACTTCCCCTAGAAATTCGGTCCATAAAAACTATCAACAGAACCGGTGACAAAGGGCAGCCCTGGCAGAGTCCAACATGCACTGAGAACAGGTCTTACTTACTGCTGGCAATACGAACACAGCTCCTGCTCCGGTCATACAAGGACCAGACAGTCCTGAGCAAAGGGCCCCGGACCCCGTACTCCCGGAGCACCCCCCAAAGGACACCCCTAGGGACACGGTCGAAAGCCTTCTCCAGATCCACAAAGCACAATGTGGACTGTTTGGGCCAGGGGTGTCAAACTCATTTTGGGCCGCGGGCCAAATTTCGGCGCTCAGGCTGGGTCGCGGGCCGCACATAACGTAAAACATAAAACAATAAAAATTATCGCGGCCTTCCGACTCTGCGCTTTCGACTTGATAAAGATGGCGCCCTTATTGTGTGTTGAATTAAAAAAGAACTTGACAGACGGCGACACATTGGACATGGCCAATCCAGTGCAAATGAACACAAGTGTCAGTCAAATTTGCTGCACCGCCGCACAGAGACCGTAGCACTTGGAATATAAATATGGATCACTTTTGATGCCGCGCTTGTGTAGATGATATTTCCCAAAGTAAAGCTTGATCGAGCTATTGCCCACGGAGGAGTTTGTTAAAGTGTGAAGCGTAAATGTGAACATTTCAAAGATTTGGCGTTTTCCCATTTGTGACAGTATATTTGCAGCTCCACGGCACAGAGACCGTACCACTTAATATCAAAATATGGATAATTTTTGATGCCCCGTTTGTGTAGATGATTTTCCCCAAATATGAGCTTGATCGGGCAATCGCCCTAGGAGGAGTTTGTTAAAGTGTGAAGCGTAAAAATGTGGTCATTTTAGAGATTTCGCTGTTTTCCCATTTCTGACATATATTTGCGGGTCAGCCACACAGAGACCGTAGCACTTAGAATCAAAATATGGATCAGTTTTGATGCCCCGTTTGTGTAGATGATATTCTTCAAATATGAGCTTGATCGGGCAATCGCCCTAGGAGGAGTTTGTTAAAGTTTGAAGCGTAAAAATGTGGTGATTTGAGCAATTCTACGATTTTCCCATAAGGATAACATGGGATGTTTCTGTCATCGCTACGGTTACGCCGTACAAAATATGACTTTTGCTGTCATAATTTTATGATCAGGATGGCAATTTAGAATTTAGTGCAAAATTTCATGTTATTTGGAAAAAACTTTATTGTTTATAGGCCACTCTGAAGGCCAAATAGTCCAAATTCTGGGTAAAGTTTGTGGCTCTGTCGCACAGAAACCGTAAAAGTTATCCTTAAAATTTGGATAACTTTAGATGCCCCACATGTCTAGAGGACGTACATCGATTTAGAAGTCGGTGGGCAAAACGCACTAGGAGGAGTTTGTTAACGTGTAAAACATAAAAATGTGGTAATTTGAGAGATTTTGCTGTTTACCCATTTGTGACATATATTTGCGGGTCAGCCACACAGAGACCGTAGCACTTAGAATCAAAATATGGATAACTTTTGATGCCCCGCTTGTGTAGAGGATTTTCCCCAAATATGAACTTGATCGGACAATCGCCCTAGGAGGAGTTTGTTAAAGTGTGAAGCGTAAAAATGTGGTCATTTTAGAGATTCCGCTGTTTTCCCATTTGTGACATATATTTGCGGGTCAGCCACACAGAGACCGTAGCACTTAAAACAAAAATATGGATAACTTTTGATGCCCCGCTTGTGTAGATGATTTTCCCCAAATATGAGTTTGATCAGACAATCGCCCTAGGAGGAGTTTGTTAAAGTGTGAAGCGTAAAAATGTGGTGATTTGAGCGATTTTGCAATTTTCCCATAAGGATAACATGGGATGTTTCTGTCATCGCTACGGTTACGCCGTACAAAATATGACTTTGGCTCTCATACTTGTATGATCAGGATGGCAAATTAGAATTTTGTTCAAAATATCATGTCATTTGGAAAAACTCTATTGTTTATAGGCCACTCTGAAGGCCAAATAGTCAGAATTCTGGGAAACGTTTGCGGCTCCGTCGCACAGAGACCGTAAAAGTTATCCTTAAAATTTGGATAACTTTAGATGCCCCACTTCTCTAGAGGACGTACACCGATTTTGAGGTTCGTGGGCAAAACGCACTAGGAGGAGTTCGTTAAAGTGTGAAACATAAAAATGTGGATATTTGAGAGATTTTGCGGTTTTCCCATAGGGATAACATGGGAGGTTTCTGTCATCGCTACGACTACGCCGTAAAAAATAAGGCATTTGTCTGATTGGCTTTTTTGATCGGGACGCCAAAATAGAATTTTGGGTAAAGTTTAGAACATTTTGGTAAAACTATTTTTTGACCTTCAATGTTAATTTCAAGGTCACTCTGTAGGGGGCGCTATCGCGCCCATTTCAATTTTGTCATCATAAACTGGTCCAAACTAGAAAGTTTAACAACTGATTCAAATTTGGTCCTAATCGGACTGGTTTTGATCAAATGGGAGCAATTTTTAGATCTGCAATATTCCAAAATAAGTTGTCCAACTTTGCGGCTGCGCCGCACACAGACCGTAAAAGGTATCTCAAAAAATTGGATAACTTTAGATGCCCCACTTGTCCAGAGGACGTACGCCGATTTTGAAGTCGGTGGGCAAAACGCCCTAGGAGGAGTTCGTCAAAGTTTGACGTGAACAAAATGGCTAACACAGCGTGTTTTCATTTTCAAAGGAAGATGGTGGCCATAGGGTAAGTCTGGGGGCGTGGCCACAATGATTATTTTTTTTTGTCCTCACGAGAGGAATGCGTGTCCCGAATTTCGTAGCTTTACGACAAAGTTGACCTCGGGGCGTCTCCCATAGGCGCAATGTATTTTGACTTTTGTCGGTGGCGCTGTCGCGCCATTTTTTAATGAAAAAAAAAAATGGCCCAGAAAAAACAAAATTTTTCGCCGATTCTGAATTTTGGGCAAAGTTTGGTGAGTTTTTGAGCATGTTCAGGGGGTCAAATTAGAGTTCAAAGCGCTGAAGAAGAACAAGAAAAATTAAAGCCGCAAGCGGCATCCAACGGCCCTCGCGGGCCGCCGGCCTTCCGACTCTGCGCTTTCGACTTGATAAAGATGGCGCCCTTATTGTGTGTTGAATTAAAAAAGAACTTGACAGACGGGGACACATTGGACATGGCCAATCCAGTGCAAATCAACACAAGTGTCAGTCAAATTTGCTGCGCCGCCGCACAGAGACCGTAGCACTTGGAATAAAAATATGGATAACTTTTGATGCCGCGCTTGTGTAGATGATATTTCCCAAAGTAAAGCTTGATCGAGCTATTGCCCACGGAGGAGTTTGTTAAAGTGTGAAGCGTAAATGTGAACATTTCAAGGATTTCGCTGTTTTCCCATTTCTGACATATATTTGCGGGTCCGCCACACAGAGACCGTAGCACTTAGAATCAAAATATGGATAAGTTTTGATGCCCCGCTTGTGTAGATGATATTCTCCAAATATGAACTTGATCGGACAATCGCCCTAGGAGGAGTTCGTTAAAGTGTGAAGCGTAAAAATGTGGTGATTTGAGCAATTCTATGATTTTCCCATAAGGATAACATGGGATGTTTCTGTCATCGCTACGGTTACGCCGTACAAAATATGACTTTGGCTCTCATACTTTTGTGATCAGGATGGCAAATTAGATTTTTGTTCAAAATATGTCATTTGGAAAAACTCTATTGCTTATAGGCCACTCTGAAGGCCAAATAGTCAGAATTCTGGGAAACGTTTGCGGCTCCGTCGCACAGAGACCGTAAAAGCTATCCTTAAAATTTGGATAACTTTAGATGCCCCTGCATCTGTGTAGTTATCTGTAGTTATCTGTACACCTGAACTGACACACCACTAAATACATGTGAGAGCGTTTAAGTAAGGAGGTTAAGTTACGCCTCTTGCCTTGAAAATAATATAGAATAAGTGTATTAGCCACAGTGTTCCATCAAACCAAACTCTTTTGTCAAATTGTGGGCCAAATATTATGTACAAAATAAAACAATAAAAAATATAAGAAATAAATAGCTTTTTTACAGCCTAGTAATAGTGGTGGAGACTGTTGCAACAGGTGAAAGACTGAGTCCATATTCATGCAGCAACAGGAACATGGACTTTTGATGTGGTTTCTGATGTAAAATGTTCATATCACAGACATGTTTATGCTCAAACGCAATATGAGCTTGCTATTTTCATAGTTTAAGCTGATTTTAGTGACAAATGATTCATGTATTGATTCAAATGAGGTCATTGTGTTTGTGTTCACAGTCACATTAGTGTGGACACAAACAAACTTTGTTACACTCTGACCTGTGTTTTTACCTGTGGCTTCAGATCTGTCAAGGTTTGTAGAGGATGTTTCCTCTGAGCATCATCACAGAAGTTTGTTTTCTTGTTAGCTCCACGTTAGCTCCACTTTTAGCACATCACCAACATCCACAAAACCACCATCTTTCTTTCTTCCAGGTGTTTCCTAAAAACATACGTCTCTTTCCTCGCTCAGACCTCTGCTCTGAGGTGCGTAAGTGCAGTAAAGTGCGCAAACGCGCGTCTAACTTATCTCAGCGCTTCTCCCTCGGCAGCACACACGGCAGTACAGAGCCGCGCGGGGAGGGGCGGCCACTAGCGGCATTGTGGGACGTGTAGTTTTAGACATTCCATGTCCCCAGAGTTAGGCCGGAGATCTGGTCGTCGAGGTCCCTGCCATCGACTGCTGTCCAGATCACTCTGCACCCGCCCCTTACGGATACTCCTGCAGGTGGTGGGTCCACAGGAGGACGGCCCCACGTCGCTGGTTCGGGCTGTGCCCGGCCGGGCCCCTTGGGAAAAGTGTAATCACATTCCCCAAAACATTGACCATATTTCAAAATCAGAATTGTTCTTTACCTCTTGTTGTAACAAGTTCAATAAAATCTTTCAATTTTGATTGCTGTGTTCTTGATCTTTAAAAATCACCCTTATGTAAGTCTATTTGAAGTTAATTATCAATATAGTCTAATGCATTTTGTACTTACTTTTAGTCAATCTTAGCTGAAAAACTGTGAAATAGCCATCCTTAGGGTGTCCGTTTCTTGACTCACACAATATTCTCCAAAACAAAAACGTCGTCCATTTGATTTATTTTATTTTCTGCACAATCAAAAACATGGCAATGTGTGTCGATATGCGGTCAAAGACTGTGTCAGTCACCCTCTAACTCCAATCTCGATCCGTCTCACCTGTCCCCATTTTACCCATTAAATTTACCTACTTCCCTTTGGCCCGCCCTCTTCCGCTCCATACCGATGCATGGATTAGACATAAATTAATTATTAATAATTAGAAAATTATGAATTTAAACTAAGATTTTAGGATTATAATTACATTCATTTAATACTTCATTTATACTTGAACGAAAAAAAAATACTTTTCTTAATTCAATTATGGCTCTAACACATTTAATAATCTATTTTATGACGAATGGGACTCTGACCATAACTCCATGTTGTGGCTGTAGTTAGCGCATTAGCTTTCCCCCTGCTAACAACAACAACAACAACATGGCACAAGCCACAGAGCACAGTGATTAAAACTTAAAATTGTGCTTATATCTATATCTCTCCTCTATCCCGTCTCAAGTCTCATGTATTCTTTCGCTCTGTCTGTATGTGTGTGTCTCAGTACTCCGAAAGAGAGAGTCCAGCAGCACCCTGTGTTCTAATTAAGTTGCGTCACAAAGCATTATTAATACGTTTAAATCTACTTTACCAGTTTACTAACAATATGAAAAGTGCATTTTATTGTGGCTTACAGTGGATGCAGCAGAAACTGACTTGATCTAAAATTTATTGCGAGTTTGTAATAAATCCAGAACAAATAATAATAACCTTTGAAGCTGTAGAATCAATTATTTTTCTTAACATACTATTTCTAACACCCCTAATGTTCAAACAACCAGTGTATGCAGATATAAAGGCATCTTTCTCACAGCTGCAAACTCAAGTCTGTGTTTAGTCTGCGCAAGAGCAGAGGAGGGAGTCAGAGTCCAGTCTGGTCTCGTCTATTTCGCATGCATGTGCAAAAAAACAAAACAGAAAATTGCCACAGCTCTTATTGTAGAAAAAGCTTCAGTTGTAGTCATCTGGACTCATCCATCCATCCATCCATTTTCTACCGCTTGTTCCCCATCTGGACTCAGTTAGAAAAAATAGACGTTTCGGCTCTCATCCAGGAGTTGTTGTCAATAAGAGAATTTAGGTCGAGAACTCCGATATTTGTACTATTCTGTGGTAAGTCCAGTCCATTGGGCGGAGCCTTCCTGAAGTGGAAAGAGTTGTTTGTTTCAACCGAAACTTACCCTCTTTTTGTCTACCGAGCTAGCCTATTCAGACCTTTAATGGGCTATTAGTATCCTCTTTGTCTTTGTGAGACCCTGGCTCACTCACCCTGAGTACCTGATTAGCATCTAAATGGCCTGGTCCTCTACCTCTCCAGGGGTTCAATATTCCATTATAGATTACAGGAAGGTTGAATCTCCTCTTTCAAACCATCTTTTCTCCCTGCTTAAAATCTTCACCTCACCGTCTTCAAACGAGTGATTAGAGGCTTCAAGATGAAGATGCACGGCGCTCTGTGGTCCTGAACTTGTATTTCTTCTGTGCTGATAGTCTCCTGCACAGGAGAGATGAGAGCCGAAACGTCTATTTTTTCTAACTGAGTCCAGGTGACTACAACTGAAGCTTTTTCTACAATGGAACACTCCTGGACGAATGAGGGATTACACCGACACACAGCTCTTATATTAGACAATTTGGGACTTCCAAAATTAATTTGGGGCGTTTTAGCTTTTTGAACCCACCATTTGAACTTGCATAACACCACTATTGGCAAAAACATAACCATCCATGTCAGTAAGCTCAACCAATAAAAAATTAGAAACAGGAGCAAAAACCACAGCAAACTTTTTAAATTGAATCAAATAAATTAAATTCATATTTAAAGTTAACTGAGGCATTAGTACTTGTTAAAGTGAATCAGTACAAAGCATTTGTTAGTTGCTGAAAGCATGTTTGTTGTATGATGCAGATGAATTGTCTGTGGTGCAGCAAAGCATTCTTCATTGCAAAAAAAACGTCTCTGAACTTGGAATAAACTTTATCTCGTCCGGAAGCGCTTCGGGCGAAAACAGGACTATAGAAGTTCTATTGCATAATTAGGCCCGAGCCGAAGGACGAGTATCGTCCCGGCGAGGGACTTATTATAATTGGTACCGGGGGGGTGGAAAAACGCAAAAATCGAGTACTAAACAAAGATGGATATGCTAATTCTAAATTAGAACTCCGTGAGCTCTAATTTTGAGTGAAGGTTTCGTGAAAAAATATTGAAAGACGGCTCAGTAGCGCCACCTGAAAAATCAAATAGCATGGGGCCAATGGGAGCCCGAAGCCAAAAAAAGTGGCCGTAAAAATATGACGCTCACTCCCAAAAATAGTTCATGGGAGGACTTGTAAAAAATAA